>NC_052508.1:14073095-14115595 GCF_014356525.2 Nilaparvata lugens
TTGAGTAGTGAATCTGTTGAGCGAAGATCACTCTCTCATGTCAGAGAATTTGCAAGTTATTAGTCACAGTTTTGAGTAGTGAATCTGTTGAGCGCAAGATCTCTCTCTTGTATGATTTTATAACCTGAAACAAATAAGAGTCTAATGAAATATTTTTCAACAGAAACGTGCGGTGGAAGAGGATGAGGAGGACAGCTCCATAATGACGCTGTTACAGCAGGAGGAGGATGAAATTCTCCCCAAGGAGCACTTCCTCACTGTCATCAATAGGTACGCCCCGAAACCCTGGACTCCTCTAAGAGAGTTGATGGAGGGTACGCCTTACCCTATTGAGGACGTGAGGGAGGTCTGCAATCAACATGGACGTCGCGTGGTGCTCAAGATCCGGTTGTCAGGTCAGAGAACAACAGATGTTTACATACCTGAACGTTTCACGCTGATCTTGACCCCCAAAGACATCCAAAATTTTAAAAGTAAATGTAAATCATTGTTACTGTTTGTCAAACATATTAATCAGTACATCACCGACATCAACATTGTCAAAATGCATAAAATTTAAATCATGATAATTATATTACCATTTAACATTTTATGAATTTTATTATTACTTATTTTGTTAATAATCTTGTAACAAATTTTCGAACTTCACATTGCATCGCCTTTCGGCAATATAACCTATATCTTGTAAATCACAATTTTCAAGTATTGTGTTATTTAGTTTTGGCACAAGCCATTACATATATTTTCATTATAATCTATAATTTTCAAGTATTGTGTTTCCTCCACTTCACTCAGCTGAGGTTGTATGAATCTATAATTTACAAGTTTTGTGTTAAGGTGACAATTGCATCGCCTATCAGCATATACATTATCACGTACACCCTGAGTAGCTTCAGAGGTGGGTGATTGATACCCAGGTGTTGCTCCTGGATGACTTCGCTCAGTCGTAATGTGGGCGGGGAAAGGAGGCAAGTCGAAGTTCCTCTTCCTTCTTCTTTGTGCCTCAGCTGGCGTGAACAGCACCTCCTGGTGCTTCTGACGGCGTGAAGGTCGCTCTCTTCTCTGATGACACCACTTTGATGTAATTTTGTATCGGCCTTACGGCCTCGGTTCCGCTCCAGTGGAGTAGGAAAAGGAAGGACAGAAAGGATAGGGACGGCAGACAACGGTCCGCTGTGCCCTGGGGAGAAGAAAGAATAGGGACGGCAGACAACGGTCCGCTGTGCCCTGGGGAGAAGGAAGAATAGGGACGGCAGACAACGGTCCGCTGTGCCCTGGGGAGAAGGAAGAATAGGGACGGCAGACAACGGTCCGCTGTGCCCTGGGGAGAAGGAAGAATAGGGACGGCAGACAACGGTCCACTGTGCCCTGGGGAGAAGGAAGAATAGGGACGGCAGACAACGGTCCGCTGTGCCCTGAGGAGGAGGAAGAATAGGGACGGCAGACAACGGTCCGCTGTGCCCTGGGGAAATGGGAGGACAGGGACGGCAGACAACGGTCCGCTGTGCCCTGGGGAAATGGGAGGACAGGGACGGCAGACAACGGTCCGCTGTGCCCTAGGGAGATGGGAGGTCAGGGACGGCAGACAACGGTCCGCTGTGCCTAGGGAGATGGGAGGTCAGGGATGGCAGACAACAGTCCGCTGTGCCCTAGGGAGATGGGTGGTCAGGGATGGCAGACAACGGTCCGCTGTGCCCTGGGGAAATGAGGACAGGACGGCAGACAACGGTCCGCTGTGCCCTAGGGTGATGGGAGTCAGGGACGGCAGACACGGTCCGCTGTGCCCTGGGGAAATGGGAGGACAGGGACGGCAGACTACGGTCCGCTGTGCCCTAGGGTGATGGGAGGTCAGGGACGGCAGACAACGGTCCGCAGTGCCCTGGGGAAATGGGAGGACAGGGACGACAGACAACGGTCCGCTGTGCCCTAGGGAGATGGGACACAGGGACGGCAGACAACGGTCCGCTGTGCTCTAGGTATATGGAGGACAGGGACGGCATACAACGGTCCGCTGTGCCCTAGGTAGATGGGAGGACAGGGACGGCAGACAACGGTCCGCTGTGCCCTAGGGAGATGGAAGGTTAGGGACGTATGGCAGCCAACGGGCCGCTGTACCAGGGCAGGAGGTCGGGGACTACGGCAGCCAACGGGCTGCTGTACCAGGAGCAGGAAGGTTGTGAGCGGAATGCTGTGGTCTGGGCCTCGTCCGGCCTTTAAATACTCCCCCAAAGTCGAGGTATGGAGTTGAGCCGCCGCCAGAGGCAGTGGAAATCGTCTAGATGCGCGGAAGATGGTGCGCCATCGGTACCTCCCTTATCTCCGCGGTCGGCTAGCATTGCTGATAGCCGAGCGTCTTTCAATAATATTATTTATTATTTTCTCGTCACAATTTTACTTTGTGACACCCCACTCCTACTTGGGGGGGGGGTGTTCGGAGCCCTCTATGGCACCACCTTAAAAGGTGTGAGCCATCTAGGCATCACCTTAAGAGGTGTACACCTCCCAGGCATCACCTTTAGAGGTGTATGCCACTCACTATGAGCATCATCTACACCTGGTCCACAGGTACATATTTACATCGTCCATCTGGAAATTGGACTTTTATGCGTGGCTTGCCAGCCCGTCTCCGCTTACCAGGTGTTGAGACTCGGTGACACAACACTGGATCCTTATTCCTTGAGAGTACTGGTTTGGGATCCTGGGACTGTGAGACTACCTCTTTGACAGTCGAAGACTGTGTTTGCTCTTCTACATCCATATCAGTTGAGGAGGGTATTGACTCCTCCACATCCCTCTCGGATTCACCACTTGTGTTGGTGGCTGGAGCATGAATCGTGGCCTGCCGTTGAGAGTCAGTCATCTCTTCCCTGTGATCCATCACTATGTTGCCCGAAGATGCTTGTTCTGGAATATATGACAATTCTGCCCTGGCATCAATCAAAGCATTGAGTTCAACTCCATTCAAACCAACCTGCATGAATATCCTTTTGTCGTGATCCTTGTTGTCCTGAGATTCGGATTGTACAGCTGATATTGTTGGGACTTTTGTTGTCCTACTCCCCGATAAGGTGATCGCAACATAATTGGCTGTCTTGAAGGATTCAATTGGGGAGGATCCCACTCCACCTCTCTTGTGAATGTGTGAATATTCACTCTGTTTTTACGCATAAATTCCATGCCTAATAGCAGATCTTGTTCAAGTCCTTCCATTATAGATGCCACTAGTGGAACTGTGATTTGTTCTATGGTCACATTAGTAGTCACTTTCCCATTTAACGGGGTTGACCGTCCATCAGCTAATATCGCGCGGTGACGTGCTGGTTCTTTCCGTATCATCCCTATTTTCCGGATGACTTCATAGACCTCGTTGCTCATATAATTAGCTTCAGCACCCGTATCTAGCAAGGCCTGACACTTTTTACCGCCGATTATTACGGCAATGAATAGTCTGTTGTCTCTTGATGACTCTTCAATCACAGGAATCCTGTGTGCTGTTCGCATCACTGCTGTCTTGTTCGGAGTTTTATTCTCCTTCTGCACATCACAGACACATTTCGGTGCTCTCTTTCCGCTCCTTTTACATGGTGGGATATCGGGACAGTGTGATCTCCAGTGCCCCGGTCTCTTGTATTGCCCACACATGGGTTCAGACTCACTAAGAGATGGTCTGTTACTAGTAGGGGTTATAACTGTCTCAACCTTGAGCCTTGTAATCTTTTTCATGTCCTCAATCATGTGAACTCTCGAATTCTGTCTATTCTGTTCTCCTCTGCTTTTATTTGTTCATACTTCCTCGCGAATTTTTCCAATTCGTTGATACTATGAACATCTGATTGCCGAATATACAATTTGTACCGTGGGAGGAGATTCTTATACACTCTCTGTAATTAATTCTCGTCTGTAAAACCTCCTCGGCGCCTCATGAGTGTCAGTACATCTTCGAGAAATTCGTCAAACGATTCACCTTCCCTTTGCTTCCTTGCCTGTATTAAATTCTCGAGGTCCTCCTCATAGGTGAGTGGGTAGTAGCGTGATCTGAAATCTGTCACAAAATTGTCCCACGATTTCCACTGGTCACGACGATTACGCATCCATAGATTAGCTTTACCAACTAGTAGCTCAGGTAGCGCGACTAGTAGTTGGTTGCCAGTGAGCCCATAGGCTTGTTGTAGCTCGTCTAGCCTTTCTAAGAAGCTGGGAGCATCTGACTGGCCATCGAATGACAGTCTCCAGCTTCTTACTTTGTCACATACCGCCCCTGGGTCCATGAGGGGGTTTGTGTGAATGTTGGTTCCAACTTCAGCATGAGTACCTGTTGCTGAGTGTCCGGATTCCTCTTTGCTTCTGCTCACTATTCCAGGTCTTGGCTGGGAAAACGTACAGCCATCTTCTTATGTTGTTCTACTAACAACCTTCTCAACTCAGCAAGTGTTCCAGATGACACTATGCCCCAATCTTGTAGAAGATTGAATGCTTTTTCCTTTTTCAATTTATAATCCAGGAAACTCTGGGGTCGGCTATCACCTCGGGGTTTATGTCCTCGACCGACTGATCCTCTGTCAGCTCCTGGTGTTGAGCATCTGAATCAGACTCTCCCTGTTCACTCATGGTTCTTACTTCGTTGCCTCGTGCCCCACATTGGGCGCCAATCTATCACGTACACCCTGAGTAGCTTCAGAGGTGGGTGATTGATACCCAGGTGTTGCTCCTGGATGACTTCGCTCAGTCGTAATGTGGGCGGGGAAAGGAGGCAAGTCGAAGTTCCTCTTCCTTCTTCTTTGTGCCTCAGCTGGCGTGAACAGCACCTCCTGGTGCTTCTGACGGCGTGAAGGTCGCTCTCTTCTCTGATGACACCACTTTGATGTAATTTTGTATCGGCCTTACGGCCTCGGTTCCACTCCAGTGGAGTAGGAAAAGGAAGGACAGAAAGGATAGGGACGACAGACAACGGTCCGCTGTGCCCTGGGGAGAAGGAAGAATAGGGACGGCAGACAACGGTCCGCTGTGCCCTGGGGAGAAGGAAGAATAGGGACGGCAGACAACGTCCGCTGTGCCCTGGGGAGAAGGAAGAATAGAGACGGCAGACAACGGTCCGCTGTGCCCTGGGGAGAAGGAAGAATAGGGACGGCAGACAACGGTCCGCTGTGCCCTGGGGAGAAGGAAGAATAGGGACGGCAGACAACGGTCCGCTGTGCCCTGAGGAGAAGGAAGAATAGGGACGGCAGACAACAGTCCGCTGTGCCCTGGGGAAATGAGAGGACAGGGACGGCAGACAACGGTCCGCTGTGCCCTGGGGAAATGGGAGGACAGGGACGGCAGACAACGGTCCGCTGTGCCCTAGGAGATGGGAGGTCAGGACGGCAGACAACGGTCCGCTGTGCCCTAGGGAGATGGGAGGTCAGGGACGGCAGACAACGGTCCGCTGTGCCCTAGGGAGATGGGAGGTCAGGGACGGCAGACAACGGTCCGCAGTGCCCTGGGGAAATGGGAGGACAGGGACGGCAGACAACGGTCCACTGTGCCCTAGGGAGATGGGAGGACAGGGACGGCAGACACGGTCCGCTGTGCCCTAGGTAGATGGGAGGACAGGGACGGCAGACAACGGTCCGCTGTGCCCTAGGGAGATGGAAGGTTAGGGACGTACGGCAGCCAACGGCCGCTGTACCAGGGCAGGAGGTCGGGGACGTACGGCAGCCAACGGGCCGCTGTACCAGGAGCAGGAAGGTTGTGAGCGGAATGCTGTGGTCTGGGGCTCGTCCGGCCTTTAAATACTCCCCCAAAGTGGAGGGGATGGAGTTGAGCCGCCGCCAGAGGCGGTGGAAATCGTCTAGATGCGCGGAAGATGGTGCGCCATCGGTACCTCCCTTATCTCCGCGGTCGGTTAGCATTGCTGATAGCCGAGCGTCTTTCAATAATATTATTTATTATTTTCTCGTCACAATTTTACTTTGTGACAACATAACCTACTTTGTTAACCGCATAATTTACTTGTTATATATCAATAAAAAAATAGTATATTACTTTTAGGGTTTCAGTTAACATTTTATGAATTTACGATATTATTACTTTTAAAATGAAAATCATTATTAATGCAAATAATGCAATTTGATAATGCAAATCATTGTTACTGTTTGTGAAACATATTAATCAGTGCATGACTGACATAAACATTGTTAAAATGCATAAAATTTAAATCATGATAATTATATTACCAGTTAACATTTTATGAATTTTATTATTACTTATTTTGTTAATAATCTTGTAACAAATTTTCGAACTTGACATTGCATTGCCTTTTGGCAATATAACCTATATCTTGTAAATCACAATTTTCAAGTATTGTGTTATTTAGTTTTGGCACAAGCCATTACATATATTTTCATTATAATCTATATTTTCAAGTATTGTGTTTCCTCCACTTCACTCAGCTGAGGTTGTATGAATCTATAATTTACAAGTTTTGTGTTAAGGTGACAATTGCATCGCCTATCAGCATATACATAACCTACTTTGTTAACCGCATAATTTACTTGTTATATATCATAAAAAAATAGTATATTACATTTAGGGTTTCAGTTAACATTTTATGAATTTACGATATTATTACTTTTAAAATGAAAATCATTTATTAATGCAAATAATGCAATTTGATAATGCAAATCATTGTTACTGTTTGTGAAACATATTAATCAGTGCATGACTGACATAAACATTGTTAAAATGCATAAAATTTAAATCATGATAATTATATTACCATTTAACATTTTATGAATTTTATTATTACTTATTTTGTTAATAATCTTGTAACAAATTTTCGAACTTGACATTGCATCGCCTTTCGGCAATATAACCTATATCTTGTAAATCACAATTTTCAAGTATTGTGTTATTTAGTTTTGGCACAAGCCATTACATATATTTTCATTATAATCTATAATTTTCAAGTATTGTGTTTCCTCCACTTCACTCAGCTGAGGTTGTATGAATCTATAATTTACAAGTTTTGTGTTAAGGTGACAATTGCATCGCCTATCAGCATATACATAACCTACTTTGTTAACCGCATAATTTACTTGTTATATCAATAAAAAAATAGTATATTACTTTTAGGGTTTCAGTTAACATTTTATGAATTTACGATATTATTACTTTTAAAATGAAAATCATTTATTAATGCAAATAATGCAATTTGATAATGCAAATCATTGTTACTGTTTGTGAAACATATTAATCAGTGCATGACTGACATAAACATTGTTAAAATGCATAAAATTTAAATCATGATAATTATATTACCATTTAACATTTTATGAATTTTATTATTACTTATTTTGTTAATAATCTTGTAACAAATTTTCGAACTTGACATTGCATCGCCTTTCGGCAATATAACCTATATCTTGTAAATCACAATTTTCAAGTATTGTGTTATTTATTTTGGCACAAGCCATTACATATATTTTCATTATAATCTATAATTTTCAAGTATTGTGTTTCCTCCACTTCACTCAGCTGAGGTTGTATGAATCTATAATTTACAAGTTTTGTGTTAAGGTGACAATGCATCGCCTATCAGCATACATAACCTACTTTGTTAACCGCATAATTTACTTGTTATATATCAATAAAAAATAGTATATTACTTTTAGGGTTTCAGTTAACATTTTATGAATTTACGATATTATTTCTTTTAAAATGAAAATCATTTATTATGCAAATAATGCAATTTGATAATGCAAATCATTGTTACTGTTTGTGAAACATATTAATCAGTGCATGACTGACATAAACTTGTTAAAATGCATAAAATTTAAATCATGATAATTATATTACCATTTAACATTTTATGAATTTTATTATTACTTATTTTGTTAATAATCTTGTAACAAATTTTCGAACTTGACATTGCATCGCCTTTCGGCAATATAACCTATATCTTGTAAATCACAATTTTCAAGTATTGTGTTATTTAGTTTTGGCACAAGCCATTACATATATTTTCATTATAATCTATAATTTTCAAGTATTGTGTTTCCTCCACTTCACTCAGCTGAGGTTGTATGAATCTAAATTTACAAGTTTTGTGTTAAGGTGACAATGCATCGCCTCAGCATATACATAACCTACTTTGTTAACCGCATAATTTACTTGTTATATCAATAAAAAATAGTTTGTTATTCTATAAAAATTTTCACTCACCTATCACACTAGTATATGTGTAGAGAACTCAATCACTCACTCTCCAAGTTGCATTGAGTGATAAGAAAAATTAAAATGTGTTTTATAGAATGAAGTGTGTACGCACACGCAAGCATGCGCATGAGCTGACAACATCGGCCGATCGCTCACTGTGTCAAGGTCGGCTCAAGGCTCTGCCTTCCTTGTTGCGAAGTGAGGGCGTTGGCCTGCCACATCTGGTGTGATGCATTTCATTCATTCGCGACCTTGCAAGGTCTTGTATGAATGAATGCATCGTACACATGGCTGGATTGGCATTCCATTCATTCTTATCTGTATGACTTTCAATATTTTGTGTTTGACTTTTTCACATCAACTATTTGAAATGCATTTTGAAAATTCATTTCAAATAGATGATCTGAATAGGCGAATTCGATTTGAAAGTATTATTCCAAATTAATAGAAAATTCCATTTTTTCTTTTAGATTAAGTTAGTGTACGTATTCGCGATGCAGGAAATTTCTTTTTTACATTTACCGTGCGATTTCAGAATAAAATGCGAATCAAAACCGGAGAAATTATGAAAATAACATGATATGTACTCCGGAGTACGTGCTGTTAAATTGAGAAGTTCAGTAATTTGTTGATAGAGTGCATCACTGCAGGTTATATAAGGTGTGTACTACGCCAAATGTAAGCCATTATCAGTTTTACCTTTGAACAGGAATCATGTCCTATTCTTTGTGTTCTGATATTTTGGACAAGCCACAAACTCGCTCTATTGGTATCCAGTGTGATCTTGATTCTGATATTTTGGACAAAGCTCAAACTCAGTTGTCGGTACTTTACGATATTGAATCAACAAGTTTCTATTATGAACCAAGGAGAAGCAGTACACCAATCCAGAAGTCGGGAGAGGAGGGGGAAGAGGAGGTGGAGGAGCAGAAACGTGAGGAGGAACAGATACGTGAAGAGGAACAGAAAGGAGTGGACGACAAGCGGACGTCTACGAAAATTGCTACGGTTGATCTTCACTGGTTTAAACAAACTTGTAATCAAATTATTGTGAAAGAACTTGCTATCGTTGACGAGTGCAATAATTATGCTGTATTCCATTTCAAATCACCATTTGCAAGATGGAATTGAGCGCAAAATTGTATAACGATGTACATGGCTGGAACATAACTATCATAAAATAAAATGGAAGATGGAGATTTAGAATACAGTGACTCATTAATACGTGATTACCTTGCAGGTTATGAGAAAATTTTCACAAAAGGAACTGAGAAAGCAAAGTTTTTGAGAAGATTGCATTCTAACGTACAATGCATACCGGAGGACTTTCTCAAGCCTGATTTCAGCTTTTTCACACCACTTCGTGGTGTTATGATGCATGTAAGATACATAAATATAGACCCGATGGAAGATGTGCTTTATTCTCTGCTCAACATTATAATTCTTTGCTGTTTAAAAATATGTATCAAACAAATAATTTCTTGTGCGAAAACAATCGAATGCAAAGTATGAAATTGGCACCGATGTATGCGAATGCACAGAAAAGAAACTTTGCATGTTATGGATTCTTCTACAACGGAAAGGAATTACAGTGTGTTTATTGCTTGCATGCATTGAGACTGCATAAAGCTCGTACATGTTGTCTGTCTACAATTAATACGCCCCCCTCAGAGACAACTGTGTTACAGCTAAGTGCACATTCCTACCTTATCAATTATAGTTCATAGCAATCAAGGTCATGCAGTGGTTTTCATGATGAAAAAAAAAACTCAGTTTTAGATGTTCAGTTGAGTGGATTTTGGAGCAAAGGCTGTGAGTAATAGACTAGTAATATTTGTAATTACACAGAAAAGCTTTCTGTCTATTTGTTATGTATCATGTTTCTGTAATCTTTCAGATAATATACTTGCATATTCAAGGTTGAATTTATGCACTGAGTCAACATAAATGTATAGTTTTCCTAATATTTCTGATAAGGAAGAAGCAAAATCATTCAAGATTCGGTAATCCGCAGGTTGCATTGAAATTTTCCTATAGTTATATATCATTCAACTAATATCATTTGTTAGCTGAGTGAAAACGACAGTGAAGAATAAATAACAGTTAAAGCTGTCTTTCTTGAGAAACTATGAAATATCACACTTTCCTCCAAAATGAAGAAATTATCCAACACTGTGAGTGAGAATATTGCACAACAGCTGAAGCCAATGAAATTATAGTGTTTTTTCACTCTAACTTTGGGTTGAGAGTAGTGAGATGAAAAAAAGCTATTCATACTTATCTGGAGAACTGTAATCTAATTCATGTTGAAAGTGTACATCTAACTAGACATAGAACTAACTCATAACTAACCAATCTCTACACGTATTTATTGTTAACAAGGATGCTAACAACAAAAAATTCGTACCAAAAAGATTGCTTGAATCTTACTTTCATCATATGTAATCTTAATTTTCCAGCATTGCGGTGTTATTACAGTATTCCATAAAAGTTTTTCCTTGCTTGTGACAGAAACTCAATTGATAGAGAATCTATGTTCCTTATAGCATTTGAGACAAATTATTCCTCTTGATAGACAAATCTCCCTATGCTGGGTTTGTATTAGCCCCAAAAGAAAATCTATAACGAGCGGTAACAATTTAATTGTAAGCATAGCTGGCGAGGGAAAGCAGAGCTGGCGAGGGAAAGCAGACTTCGTAGCATCCAATTCAACTGCTAGTAGTAGCGAACGGTCGATCATAGTGAAGAACGGAATGAATTCTCTATTCTCTCTTTACTCCTCATTCGTAAAATGCTGTGCTCCGCTACGCGGAAAGAGGCATATGCTCGTATACAGATGACGAAGTAAAGGAGAGCAAACTCAACACACATGGCTTTTGCAGCAGAGGAAAAGCAGCAACGCGCGAGGAGGCCCGAATTGGGTGCATACCAGTCTGCTACTTGTGTGAGAGAGAAACACATAGGAGCGCATCACCATTTTTTCCTCTTGCACAGTACAACAGCGCAAATTGCGCAAAGCTAAATTTCAACTCAACAAAGTCCCCCTAACGAGTACATTTGCCGCTGCCTTGTATTAATTTAGCAGACGTTGTTCAGCTTCCTTTATTTGGCCTTACTTTTGATGTCGAAGAAGAAGCTACTGCCCCATTTTTTTCTGCTACCCACCTTATTATAGTGAGCTGCAATTTGCGGTTATAATTTCAAAGAGCTCGACTACAAAAAATTCTGTCTCATTGGCTTCTTCCATTTTTTCTTCCATCTCCTCGAGATACAGTTTCTATTATAATATGGAACAGAAAAAACTGACAAAAGCACAGAAATTGTGAGAATACCGTTACCTGGATATTTAATAATTGAATGTTTCATTCATCAAGGAATCAAGATTCAATTATTTCCCACTATAAGAAAATATTCTCAGTTAGAAAGATGTCCTGAAGCCTTCACGTCTGTATTGAACTTATTACATAGATGAAAGAGTATTATTCAATTCAATTGTGAATATTATCAATGGATAAAAATAAATTGGGAGTTGGATTTGTTTAAATGGATACTTATTATTAGAGAGAATCCCAATTGAATGTTGTGAATTATTTATTTATTTATCCAATTGGTTAGCACAAACAATACAATGATCGGAAAAGAGAAAAACAGGCTATTGCCTAAAACTTTTTCAATTTCCTAATTTAGTTTCAAATTGTCCAAATATTATACATAGGTTATGTCCATTTCAATTTTCTACACCAAATCACAATCTTAGAATATAGATTAGAATAAAACAAACAATTTCAAATTTGGATAGATTGATAGTAAAACTTTCGTAAAAACATGAAACAAACTTTGAATTCACAAAATAAAGAATAAAACCACTTAAATTTTGAGCTCGAAAATATCACGTTCACCTCAGCTACATAACAGCTGTTCCATATTGATGTTCAAATCACCCCGAAGAATTCTGCTGAAATAATTATTTGTCAGCCCGGGAATCGAACCCAGTACCTCCTGGCCGCTATGGCTTCGTATAAAATGAGCGCTGCTATCCAGAGATTGACAGTTTGGTGTAAGGGTCAGCATTCCTGAGCGGCAATTAGGAGATATTGGGTTCGATTCCCGGGCTGACAAATAATTTTTGTATAGTAGCGCTCATCAAATTTCCATCTAGCTGTTTACCCTGTTGTCGATATTTGCAGTAGCACAGTTCTTCGGGGTGATTTACAGCATCTAATTGGGATTTTCATTTGATAATTATTATTATTATTGAATGATTTATAGTTCATTCAACTACTTCATTCCTAATTTATTGCTATTAATAATGAGCAATTATCTTTTTTGACTTATTTTCTCATAACAAAAATGATAGAATCAACATAGAAAATAGCTCAGAAAGTTGTACACAAATTTGATAAAGTGGGGAAGCATTTCTGAACTTTCATAGTATAAATCCACTTACTAGTACATGAATAAAAACTTGACGGGAAACAGTTTTGGGCTTTTACCGTTGGTCCCTCCCTAATTATTTTAATAACTAATCCTGGTAATAACCAAATTTCAAGCGGTATGTGGCAATATTAGCAGAAACTTTGGAAAGAGAGCCAGGAGAGATACCATAATGAAATTTCATAGAATAATGACTGCTCCTGTCCTTCTCTACGGAAGTTAGTCGTGGGTAACAAGGAATCCACTTGAGAGTAGAGTGCAGGCGGCAGAGAAGCGATTCCTCCACAGAACTGAAATAAATAAATAGATGTTTATTTCCCAGGAAAAAAACTACAACTACTACATCAATTACAGAAAATTTTAGATAGTTTACAAGGCGGCAACTGAGAGGAATATTTAAATATTGGATAGCAACTAAGGGCTGCGATCGGAGAGATCATTTTAGAAATGAAGATATCAGATATGAGCTGGGAATATTCAATTTGAATGAGAAAGTTAAAGAATACCGAATGCAATGGAAGGATCATATAAGAAGAATATATGCAGAAAGGCTCCCCCTTCAAGTATTAAATTATAGACCAGAAGGTGAAAGATCAATTGGAAGGCCACGTAAAGCTGCGTTTACACCAAAGTTATCAACAAAATGTTGATAACTTAATCCTTATAGATTCTATTAGATTGAACATATCTTAGCATACACATGATAAACATATGTGTTTGTCAAGTTCGGTTCAATCTAATACAATCTATAAGGAGTAAGTTATTAACAGCTTATGAAATTTGGTCACAGGGATTACACACTCAAAAATAACAATAGTTTAAAGTTTTTAGGCTTAATGTTTGATCACAAGTTGACCTGGGAGCCCCACATAAATTTCGTTTCTGCTAGGTTATCTAGGGTTATCTATTTCTTAAGGCAATTGGAGAATCTTTTACCGGAAAAATACCTCAGAAACTCATATTTTGCTTTTTTCCAAAGCATAATTGCATACGGAATTTTAGTATATGGAAACAGCTGCCACATCAATAAAGTCTTGCTTTTGCAGAAAAAGGCTATCAGAATATTGACAGGTGCGGGGTGTCTAGATCACTGTCGACCTCTTTTCAAAAAAATAAAAATATTGACTGTCATAAATCTCTATATATATTTCAAGTTATCATGCACACTAGAAAGAATCTCCATAGCTTGAATAGAAGATCCAATATTCATGCTTATGACACCAGGAAAAAAGACCACATTGATATTCCATATCAACGTCTTGTCATAAGCACGAAACACTATGACAGCATAGGCTTGAGAATGTACAATAAGTTGCCATTGGATATCAAATGTTGTGAAAATATTGCTATTTTTAAAAAATTACTTTTTGAGTGGCTAGTTTTGAGACCTTTCTATCGTTTGACAGAGTTTTTCGATTCTACTTGATGTAATTCTACTTTGTGACTTTAAACTATTGCTTTGACTTTATTATTTTGTAATAATTGTATTACCATGACTTTGTCAATTACTAATATTGGTCTACGACAATAAAATCTATTTTATTATTAATTTATTCATTATTATTAACCATTTTGTTAATAACTTTGGTGTAAACACAGCTTAAGAGATGTCAATAGATGACATGTTATGTATATGAATGTGAATTTTTTCAACTCTTTTGAACTCAAAAAAAAAAAATAAAATAAATAGCTGTTTGTAGGTCGGAACAAGCAATAGCCCAATCAAATGAAAAAATGAGACACAGATGTTGTCACTTTAATTTTGTTTTTAAAAGAGGATCATGGTTTCGGGGCTACACCTGCCCATCCTCAGCTAGAATGCTACTTCAAGTAGACTACATAAGAAACAGGAAGTTCCAAATTCGAGGTTAGTTGCTAGTATTAAAAATATAACATTGTAATGGACCAACTATTATAATAAACGTACGGGATAGGAAATTCACGAATTTGTGAATAATATCAGCCCAATCCTTGCACGTAAGATGATGATGATGACGACGACTAATTCTGGTGTCATTGAATCAATAGATCAATTAAATGGAAGATGATTCATGGAAGAAACAACAGGCGAAGTCCAAAACTGTTCAATTCCAAATTTTCATAAGTGTACTGTGATTCTGATGTTGAGATTTGTAATTTTTTTACGCAACATCACGACTGAAATACTCAACTTGTTAACTTAAATTTTGCATATAGATTCTAAATTTACCAAGGATGGTTATAGGCCTATTCAAAAAATTCTTCAAGCTCTCAGAAAGTTTAATTTTAATATCTGAATGATTTATAGCTGAGGATGGGGCAGGTGTAGCACCGAAACCAAATAAAGTGGTATTGACAGCATCTGTGTCTTGTTTTTTACTATGGAGAAATACCACAATATCTCTTCAAAAACAATCAATTTCTTAATAGCCCAATCCTTGCACGTAAAGCTGCGTACAGATATACGCGCCTCCAACCCGCTAAGCGCAAGCTCCGCCCTCGTTCAGCCATCGCTCTGCAATCACTCCGCCCCCGCGCTTCACTCGCACCGATCATGAACGTTACGGGAGATGTTAGCTCCACTCTTGCTCTCCGGTCGATCATCAATCGATCTGCTCGAGTGACGTTCAGTTGCGGAGCAGAGCTAAAGTCTGTACGCACCATAAGATGATGATGATGACTAATTCTGGTATCATCGAGTCAATAAATCAATTAAATGGAAGATAAGGTATGAAAGAAACAACAGGCAAAGTCCAAAACTGTTTAATTCCAAATTTTTATGAGAAAATTCGGGTATCAATCGATCAATTAAATGGAAGATGAGGTATGAAAAAAACAACAGGCAAAGTCCAAAACTAGTAAATTCGTATGGCTTTTGTTGGTGGGGAGTCCCTTGTGGGAAGGTCCCACCGCCTTAATATACAGGGTGATTCACGAGGATATGCGGTAACTTTGAGAGCTCATTCTATATGTAAAAATAATGAAAAAAACTTATATAAACATAGGTCCGGAAATGTTTCGTTAGCGAGTTATACACGGTTAAAGATTTCGCCTGGATTTCAGTTCCGCTGAGTAAATGAAGACTCTCTGAAATTCTGGGAAGTTAAATTTAGGGGCAAATGCCATTGTTTCTTATGGTTTTTTACCTGAAAAATTGATTAGAACAGGTCCCAGAACTGTAAGATGAGTAGTTTTCGAGTAATCCAGTGTAAAATGCAAAAACATTGAGTAAAAAAACACAATTTTTACATTTGGCCAGCAATCGCTTTGTTATTTTACCAATAAACTGATCAAATTTCAGAACAAAACTTGTAGAAAATTTAATTCTAAACAAAACGGTATGATTAAAGTATACAGAAAGTGAACAGATAATCGATTAAAGGAAGTTTTATTGAAAACAGAACAACACACGTTTTTCATTTGGCCGACAATAACTCTGTTGATTTCTTATTAAAGATCTGTAAAAAGTTAATGATTTTTACTTAAATTTAACACCTTAATTTTTTTACTAAAATTTCAAAATAAAATAATATTAAAACACAGTTTTAAAATAAAGAAATAAACATAAATAATAAAAAAAAATACACATGTTGAGCGGATAATTTGTTTTTCATAAGTTGGCACTACAATAACAGCTGATCAACAATGATGTGATTTGAAATGTAGAATTTTAATTCCTTGAGAGGTAACAACTGAGTTTTAGTCCACGTGTGTATTGTTTTGTTCGTCGTATTGAATTTTAGTCCGTGTTAGCATTGTTTTGTCCATAGTAATTATTAAATTGTTGGAGTAGTAATGCCATACTTATTTTCAACTGAAGAATACGCCGATATGGTGTTTATTTACGGTGTATGTGAAGGCAATGCTACAATCGCTGTGGAAGAATACAGACAACGTTACCCTTATCGTAGAATTCCAAATGCTAGAACCATTATTTCTACATTTTGTACGTTACGGGAAACAGGATCACTTCCAAGCGTAAAGATCCAGTCTGACCGCCCTCGCCAACATGATGTTAATGTGGAAGAAAACATTATTGCTGCTGTTGAACGTAGTCCAGGTATTAGTACAAGACGTATTTCAAAGCGGTTTAGGGTTTCGCAAAGTAAAGTTTGGAGAACACTTAATAAGAACAACCTTTATCCCTACCATAAACAAAAAGTACAGCATTTACAACCAGGAGACAATGAACATCGCTTGGAGTACTGCAATTGGTTAGTCAATCATCGTCAACTCTTCAAGTACATTTTATTTACCGATGAGTCACAGTTCACTCGTGATGGTATCAACAATTTACGAAACCAACATTCATGGGCAGAAGAGAACCCTCATGCAACAATTGAACGTAACTTTCAATACCGTTTTAACATTAATGTATGGTGTGGTGTTATTGATGATAAGCTAATTGGACCGTTTATTTTTCTAGAGCGCTTAACAGGTCAGGCGTACTTACAGTTTCTTCAAGAAGAATTACCGACATTGCTGGAAGATGTTCCTCTTGCAACGCGACGCAAGATGTACTTCCAGCATGATGGCGCACCGCCACATTTTTCAAATGATGTTTCCACCTATCTAAATCATCAGTTCCCAAATAAATGGATCGGTCGTGGTGGTCCTATACACTGGCCACCAAGGTCACCAGATCATACGCCATTGGACTTCTGCATATGGGGATGGATGAAAGATCATGTTTACGAGGTCAAAGTAAATTCCCGTGAGGCGTTACTTGATCGAATTAATGAAGCCTTTGTGCAGTTAAAGGAGAGCCCCGTAGAACTACGAAAAGCAACAAGAGCAATTCTTAAACGAGCAGAAAGATGCATTGAAGTTAATGGCAACATTTTTGAGCATTTACTGTAATTTTATTGCATAACTTTACATTACAGTTTTCAATAAAACTTCCTTTAATCGATTATCTGTTCACTTTCTGTATACTTTAATCATACCGTTTTGTTTAGAATTAAATTTTCTACAAGTTTTGTTCTGAAATTTGATCAGTTTATTGGTAAAATAACAAAGCGATTGCTGGCCAAATGTAAAAATTGTGTTTTTTTACTCAATGTTTTTGCATTTTACACTGGATTACTCAAAAACTACTCATCTTACAGTTCTGGGACCTGTTCTAATCAATTTTTCAGGTAAAAAACCATAAGATACAATGGCATTTGCCCCTAAATTTAACTTCCCAGAATTTCAGAGAGTCTTCATTTACTCAGCGGAACTGAAATCCAGGCGAAATCTTTAACCCTGTATAACTCGCTAACGAAACATTTCCGGACCTATGTTTATATAAGTTTTTTTCATTATTTTTACATATTGAATGAGCTCTCAAAGTTACCGCATATCCTCGTGAATCACCCTGTATAATTTAAGCCGTCAATGGGCCTTACGACTGTCATACTTCAGCCGGGACCGACAGTTTAACGTGCCCATCCGATAACACGGGAGTGATCTGGTTAAAAAACTTTTGGTTGTTAGAGGGTTTGAACCCGGGATCTATATGCTGCTACGCAAGCACTCTATCCACTAGACCACGGATCTCTCCACGGAGTGAGTGGATAGAGTGCTTGCGTAGCAGCATAGAGATCCCGGGTTCAAACCCTCTAACAACCAAAAGTTTTTTAACCAGATCACTCCCGTGTTATCGGATGGGCTCGTTAAACTGTCGGTCCCGGCTGAAGTATGACAGTCGTAAGGCCCATTGACGGCTCAAATTATATATTCAGGCGGTGGAACCTTCCCGCAAGGGACTCCCCACCAACAAAAGCCATACGAATTTACTTTTTGTCCAAAACTGTCGATAATTTCCAATTATTTTTATAAGGAAACTGTGATTTTGATTTTGAGATTTGTATGCTGAATACTTTGAAGCTGGATTGTTTCAATCGCGGACCACGTTTCTTGGACGGAAAAGTGAGATATGGTTCTCACATAGAAAAAACCACACATCATCGACTTCAGAGCTGGAATAAGAGAATTGCGAATGAAATAGTTGCTGAGCAGACTTCTTCTTCAGACCCTCCGCCAACAAAGAGAAGAGAAGGGCTGATTTGGTGAGTGAGCGAGAGAGAGGGAGTGGACAGTGTTGGCAAGTTGTTTTACAGCTCGCTGGCCACTCGTTAGGGGGTTTTGATTCCTGCTTTCCTGAGTCCCAAGGCCGGGACTTATCTATATCTATGGTGTCCCAGCCCCAAACTCAATAGCCGCTCATCAAGCTGACTTATATATATCTATATTTGGTCAGCGGGGACTGCGAAAGGTGGTACCACACGAAGAAAGGAAAAAAGAATCTTGGCTATCTGTCGTGACGGTTCCATTTACACTCGGACAGCTTTTTGTCAGCTTCCTCCTCCTCCTCCTCCTCCTCCAGCACCTCCTTCTACTACTCCTCCTCCTCCTCCTCATTCTCCTCCCAGGACGACAGATAGACAGTGCCAAATCAACTCGTTCGAGGCTTCCTAGTCCAATCATTGCTGCCCAACCCTATACCGACAACACAAGTCAACGTATATACGACAACGCGTACTGACTCACAATGAGCCGAGTTTATAAGTCGACCCCCCCTCCTGACTTAGCCCTTAATACCCCCACCCCCCCGGCATTAGATCCGATTGGATTCCCGTCCAAGTAACCCACTCAAAACCCTCAAATAACCACCAGCCGCTAGTCAAGGAAACAAGCATTTCTCCCGCGTTGTCCGAATTCAATACCAGCCTAATTTATTTACAGGCTTTCTTCTCTTTTCCACACTCTCTCTCTCATATACACACACAATCTCTCTCACTTTCTCTTCCTTTATCTTTTCCACACACAAACTCTTCTCCTCTTTTTCTGCTTCTTTTCTCCTTTTTCTTCTTCATCTTCTTCTTCATCTTCTTCTTCTTCTTCATCTTCTTCTTCTTCTTCTTCTTCTCCTTCTTCTTCTTCTTCTTCTTCTTCTTCTCTTCTTCTTCTTCTCCTTCTTCTTCTTCTCCTTCTTCTACTCCTTCTTTTCTCTCCTCTTACTGTACATCTCCCATCGCACAGCTTGATTCAATATTTTTTCTCTTCGATCGTGTACCAAGATTTGGAAGACAAACACATCACACATCACTTCTGTGATAGAAGCATTCTCGAATGCGGTCTTGTGTAATCTGGAAATCGGTTGAGATAGAAGAAGAAAGATTTGATGAGATGCTATAGTTGGATTCAAGTTATAAGTTTGGCACCCGATTGAAATTGGTATGCTATCCTTGACTGTCGTCATTGGCAAGCTCAAATGATAGATTGCTGTGATGACATAATATTATAGCTCTGATGAGTAAAAGTTAGAAATCCAAGTACCCTTTCAAAATTGTTCAATCACGACATGCTTCGGCCATATAATGCCATAGCTACCTTCAAGACTTGATAATCAATACATTCAAGACTTGATAATGGCATCATAATTATAGCCAAAATATGTCGTGATTGAACAATTCTAAAAGGATACTCGAATTTCTAAGTTTTATTAATATTTAAGAGTGGCCCTAGAGAAAGCTCTGATGAGGTCTATCCTTCTCTATCCCCACACAGTTGCCAGTGAACTCAGCTGTTGTTATAGGAGTAAGTTTGAGTTTCTTTATAAGTTTTAAATTTTTTTATTATTAATACAGTATTTTCAGTTATCAGTGATGTTTTAGTGGAGTATTCTCATTCAAATTGGTTTTTAGCTTTTCTAAATTCTAAATTCCTAGTTTATATATATTTTGGACTCAAAATTGGACAAAAATCATGAAGTGTGAACATAATCTATTTTTGGACAATTTCTATCTAATTTGGGAAAGGAACAGTTTTGGGCTTTAAGCCTGTTGTTCCTTCCCCAATCATTCATAATGAGTCAAGAATTATATTGTATGATTTTCAATGTATAAATAAATAAATATCGAATATTAAATAAATATTAAATTCGTTTGTGGACTATGTAGAAGATAAACTGAATAACTATTTATTCTCAATAATGTAAATGTATTATTGAATCATAACAATATATTATTTTCTCGTCGAATAAACTCGTCGATCATTATAATCAAGAATCAACAATGATTAATATTACATCAGAAATACCGAACAACACAGTCATAATATCGATGGAATATTTTGGAATGATCTAGTAAAATACATACTATGTGGGAAACTGGAGATACGAAACAAGATATTCTTGAGTAACCCAAAATAAAAAGAAAACATTCTTGAATAGTAACAGGATTACGGACGTCATAGAAGCTATCAACTGATATAATATCCGGTTTGCTAAATACGACTGAACTCCTGGACATCAAAGCACACAAGCTGCAGACGGTAATAATAAGTGCTTTTGAAATTCATGACCACCGAGTAACGACAGCTGGAGGAGGCTTGTGGGACGTAGACAGGGCTAAGTCGGTGTGAGAGAGAGAGGAAGGAGAAAGAGAAGGAAAAGGGAACAAGAGGAAGATGAAAATGGAACAAGAAGGGAGCAAGACAGAACAAGAGGAGAGAACAAGAAGCGTACAAGAAGAGAACAAGAGTGGAACAAGGAGAGAACAAGAGTGGAACAAGGAGAGAACAAGAGTGGAACAAGGAGAGAACAAGAGTGGAACAAGGAGAGAACAAGAGTGGAACAAGGAGAGAACAAGAGTGGAACAAGGAGAGAACAAGAGTGGAACAAGGAGAGAACAAGAGTGGAACAAGGAGAGAACAAGAGTGGAACAAGGAGAGAACAAGAGTGGAACAAGGAGAGAACAAGAAGCGTACAAGAAGAGAACAAGAGTGGAACAAGGAGAGAACAAGAGTGGAACAAGGAGATAACGAGGATGGTCAAGCCTGTGATCCCTAGGGACGCCTGAGCTCCTTGTTGCCAGGGCGCGTCATTTAATAGTAGCAGGTCTTGATTGGGACCTCCATTAACATGCAATACGCGGACCTTACGTTCCCAACAGTTTTGAGCCGACGAAATTTGCATAATTCCCCAATCTAGTTTTCAATTTCGACAGGACTGTAGTTGTCACTCGATGCTTGTGTAAAGAGTTGGTACACTATAGATGTTATCCAAGCAACATGTGGAGCTACTAGGTTTTGGAACTCCGGCATGTACGTTTCACAGCTATTAGGTTTTAGAGTTTAGTTTGTATTTTACGGTTCAAACTGGGTTGCTTCAGATTTCCACATTCCCAGACACATCTCTCAACCTATCAGAAGTTACAAGCACGTGACTTGTAACCTGTCATATATTCAATGATGAGCAAAGCAGCGCTAGTACCATTTCGGTTTTCATTTTGAAAACTCGACGTTTTTGACATTCATGCCATATCTAATGGCAGATACAACGCAATTTTTTATTGGGATGGCTTATCGGAAATCAGCTTATCGGCAATGATAAGTATCAATAGTGGAAAAAATTGAACAAGAATGAGTTATATAATAATCATATGATAATATAATATAGTATTCTCGTTAGAAAGTCAGTGGAGATTATAGAACGTTACTGTCGCCAAATTTTTTCACTAAGCGCCTTCTATGGTAGGTGACTGTAATTCAACATTCAAGTCATTCCAGTATTATCTGATAATATCAGGGACCAAGCTTCGCTCTGGAGTACAAGAGCATAGAAAATTTATTACGAAAAAAGAAATTATAATAACATTCATACATCAATGTTCTATCTAATCACAGTAAATTGAGATTAATTCTCAGAGGAATGCAAAAGTTTCCCTCACAAAGGCCCAGTTGCACAAAAGCACAAATTTTAATCCTGATTAACTTCACGTAAACCAAATCAGAGAAGATCATTTCTAAAAGATGGATCTACTGGAATTAATCAGGATTGAAAATAACCCGTCTTTTTTGCAACCGGCACTAAGTACCTGATTGAATGATTACAAAAGTTCAACAGCTTAGTCATAATTTTGACACAGTCCCACACATATGAACTCGCTCACTCACTTCCATCACCAACAGACGACGAAATAATTATTCTCAGCTGTTTTCCCAAGGATGAATAATAATTATCCTTTTAATGTCCTTCAGCGAGTTTTCCCTGGGATGAGACCTAGTGCAATCGAATCATAAACCTATTATGTTCTGAATCTCGTGAGAATCGTTGGAGCCGTTTCAGAGATCTGGTGCAATTTAATAAACATGTAAACATGTAAACATGTAAACATCTAAACATCTAAACATATAAACCTATAAACAGAAATTGCTCGTTCAATAGTATAGGATAATATTGATCGATGAATCCTGTTTGGATCATAAATTATATAGCTATTATTATCCACCAAAAGAAAGTCGCATATGAATTTATTAATAAATTCTCGAACTCATGATCAAATATTTCAGTAGTTTATCTCTTCATACCCTGGTAACAATTTGTTAACGGTGCGAAGGTGGAAAATGATGGATGTATCAGTTTTTCTTATGAAAGTCAAGAATAGCAAATTATTTATCAGGTGCTGACTTTCTAACAGGAGTCTAACTTTTGACAGAATAGTTTGAAAAAAAAAGAATTGAACTTTCATCACCTTGGTTTCGAATAGACTTTTGTTCCTCTCCCTTACTTCCGATTAGACCATTCGATAACCAAAGAAGTATTCTGAAAATTTCCATTCTCCTTCCCCCTCATGACCATCCTCTCTCTTTCTCTATTCTCTTCTCTTCTCTCCACTACTTCTTCTCTCCTGCCTATTCAACTCTCGACAGGATTGCAATTTTGGAAAAATCATACTTCTTCCCCCTTAGTTCCGATTAGACTATTTACCTAGCAGCTGACGACAACCAAAGAAGTTTTCCGGAAATCTCGATCCCCTCTCCACATGTTTTAGAGGAATCCCACTGATCAGCCAACAACTGTTTACCTTGCGACGTTTTTCACGGCAAGCTTGCCGCAACGACATCCTGATCCGGCCTAATTGCAAGTCAAAGCGTTCCTATTTGTCGCAGCTGTGGAATGTCAACGGGCAGCTAACGGGTAAACAAGGACAGATGTCGACGAGCCGCTAAGGGTAGACAAGGACAGATGTCGAGGGGCTGCTAAGAGTAAACAAGGACAGATGTCAACGAGCCGCTAAGGGTAGACAAGGACAGATGTCGACGGGCCGCTAAGGGTAAACAAGGACAGAAGAGTTGACACTGTTACCATTGCAATGTTTGTGCGTTGACTCCCAGTTGTGCGTACATAAGTCTAGACTCCCAGTTGTGCGTGGCTAAGTCTAGACTCCCAGCGGCTGCCGATTCCACTCCGTCAAATCTCCAAGCAACCGACTGAAGGCAGAGATACTAATTAACTGCGCCTGCTCTTGGGAGCTAATGCCATCAAATGCATGGCGGTTGACAACTTTTCGAGGGGAAGAGGAAGATGGAGAATACCACTTCAAATGGGTATGATAAAGAAAGAAAATACTGCTCTGCATGGGTGGGAGGGAGAAAGAGATACTGCTTTGTGAGTGAGTTGGCGAGAGAATGCTGAAAAGCAACGAAAACTGTCGGGTATCTTTAGAGATAAGTTCAACGAGGAAAACTGTTAGTTTGAATAAATCTTTTAGGACCTTCCATGTGGGTAAATTTGCATGGAACGTCTCATATAATAAGGTGAACACTAACTCCCCATGAAGCATAAGAAATCTATGAATTTATTTATTGTGAGGCTATAGTGAGTTCTACGTTATAATAGCAGTATTTGATCAACATTGCTAGCAGATTCTTGACCTTGCCACTACCTCCTAAAAAAGATATCTGATACCAGTATAATATCTGATGTAATATTAACTGTTCATTCTTGTTTAAAATAACAAAGCAAATTATAATCGTCCAGAAATAGTTATTCGTATATCCAGAGTGAAAAGTGCTGTTTCTTCTCCCTGAGGGAGAAGTTTGAAGCCCAAGTTGAAGCCAAGGGCAACAATTTTCCTGAGAGAGAAAAAACATTTTTCACTCGTGATATAGCCTACACAACATTTTTCCTCCACCTACATTTTCATAAAAACTGCAAATGAAATAATTTTTAAAAATGTACGTGACCAAACAATGTGTTACAACATAATCTAAAATGTTAAAAGAAACAACTAGCTTGTAACCACAGAGCTATCTGTCGGCGAAAGTTGTAACAACAATGGCCGCCACAGCTACAGCTATGATGAAGTTCCCATTTAAATTTTGATTAGTTAATAAGGAATATTCGTTGGCTGGTATTTTGAATAGCATGGAATAAAAAAAAAAATTTATACATTTTTTTAGTATAGTGATATGAAGTTTGTGATAATTTTAGCATACAAACATGTATTTCATAATGTTGATCTAATCTGGTTGAGGTATTGAATTCAGTTGGTTCAATGACTGACTACTCTATATGCTTCCTCATCTGACCTTAGACCTTCTTACCTATTACACTGCAAGTTTTTTTTTTAATAGAGATGCTTCCGATGTTATTTAAATGAAGTCACTTTTCCTCCCTAGGGAGTTTCTCTGTTTTTTACTACCGAGAGCGAAAAGGGACACTTTAGTATTATGTTTCAGGGAGTAAAGTAAGTACTTTAGACAGTAGGTGGGAAAATATATTTTTCAATAATCTAACGATAAATTTTCCTGATTGGAATAGGTTATTTTTCTAATTAATTATATTTCTTAATTGTTAAAAAGCGATATGGCAACATTGCGGAGCTAGGATAGCGCTATCTGCTTCGTCCAATAATAGACGATGATAGCAGCACCAATATTAATAAAATACTCGCATTATAACGTGGACCCCAGTAGAGAAACACTGACACAGTTTGAAAAATTCATTACACAGTTTAAATCATAGAGGAACAATAGCATAAGTAGGCTAGATATCCCATGGTATAGGGCGTTTATGTCGCAGCTTTTAATAATAGACGATGATAGCAGCACCAATATTAATAAAATACTCGCATTATAACGTGGACCCCAGTAGAGAAACACTGACACAGTTTGAAAAATTCATTACACAGTTTAAATCATAGAGGAACAATAGCATAAGTAGGCTAGATATCCCATGGTATAGGGCGTTTATGTCGCAGCTTTTACTGTTATCTCAAGCTGATAGTCCACGTAATTCTTTCCTGTGAAGCTTTATGACGCTGGTAGTCTCTCATATTGTGCAGTTCATACACTCTTATCCGGTCAAAACAGTGAAAATCAACAATAATCGACAGTAATCGGCTTGAGATATCAGTAAAAGTTGCGACATAAACGCCCTATACCATGGGATATCTACTTACGCAATTGCTTCTCTATGGTTTAGATACTGTTCCAGCCTTGATATGGTTGGAACTATATATGATTTTCATAATGTTTTTGATACCGTTTACGTTCTGGATTCTAGTGAAACCAGGCTAGAAACGCTGACACATTTTGAAACATCCTAACTAAAACAGTTTTAAATCCAAGCTGGATCAGGTTGGAACTATATAAGAATATCAAAATGCTTAGAAACCATTCTCAACATACAAATTCAAGCTGTTTCAAATCAGGTTGGATGAGATTGGAACTATATGTAGAGTGTCAACTAATGAGAGAGTGTCACAATGTTTATATACCGTTTCATTCAGACACTGAAACCATGTGGAAAACGCTTAAATTTTGACTATTAAAGTTAAACTATATAAGTTTTGACCATTCAGGAATAGTCAAATTAGGACTAGATCAGGTTGGATCGATAGAAGAGTGTCACAATTTTTGGATACAGTTTACTTCAAGGCTAGATTACACTAATACCAGGCTAGAAAAATCCAAATCAAACAATCTCAAATTCAGGCTGAAACTATATAATAGTGTCACAATGTTTAGATACCGTTTACATTCAAGCTAGATCGAGCTCGGTTCGAACACCTATTTCACACCTAGGCCATTCACAACGCATTGACAGTGAAACAATGATCAGTTCGTTCTTTGTTTGGAGCAAACAGTTTCGAAGCGTGAGCGACTCGATTGTGACAATGAAGGGTCGGATATTGGCGAAGCGAGAACTTCCTCGTGAAAGGAGGATTATGACGAGAAGCGAGCCTACACAATGATGATGACAAGGGGAACGGATCAAGAGAACGCTGCAGTGTGCATTAGTACAAATGAAAAAGTGCGCTGTAAAGTGTTCGTCAAATCACATTCGAGCCAGTCAAGTCTTCCTGATTAAAAGCTGTGACGACTGGTTCTTCCTCACTCGCTGCAAAACTGTCCCACTTCACAACTTGTTAACTTGTGTCTGCATGCCTTTTAAATCGAAAATTTCACAGCGAATCTCTCTCGGCATGTACTACTAGACAATATAGCCAATCCAGCAACTTGAAACTGTGGGACTTCCCTGATGTGTTAAGCTATTGATTCTCTCTACATATATCTTCCAATGAATTCAGTCCATTTTATAAGCTGCAGTTTGAAGCTAGTTACTCAGACATGAATTTCTGGACGTACGATTTGTTGTCGTCTTTATAAATTCTATTAAATATAACGAATGGTGTCAAACAGTTGATGTTTGTCAAGTACCGTTTAATCTGGTAGAAATCATAAGGGCGGAAAAATATCGAACGTCCAAAAATCGATATGTGTAAGGCTAGCTACACACACATCGATTTTTGATCGTAAGATATTTTGCTGTGCTTATAAATTCAATGATTAAACAGATTATGCTTGTCAATTTCCGTTTAAGGAACTAGAATTCGTCTTTTATATTGAGGGCTACTTTCAATATAAATGAAAATATAAATCCGATAACCCTTTTAATTAAAATTCATAAGGATGACAGGATATCGTACGAAAAAAATCGATGTGTGTGTGTGTGTGTGTGTGTGTGTGTGTGTGTGTGTGCAAGGCTTCACTAGCTTCAAATTGCAGCTCATAAAATGACTGAATTCATTGGAAATTGTGAAGAAGAAGGGCTTTACAAATTATTCTATTTTCGTTGTGCACAAAAATACTGAATGTTTGTTTCATAAATGGATTATAGGTAAGTGTATTGGAGACTTCTGCATATGAGTAGATGATTCCAAATTTCAATATTCCAAGTACGTTGGTAGTGTAATAAACTCGTGTAAGGATTTGACTTTTTTGTGTAGTTGACAAGTTGATATTGTGGTAATTATTCATATTGAATGAAAAAGACTAAGAAGTTGTCAAAACCCACAGATCTATTGATACTTAGAAAGACCGGTTTCGGTTATTACACCATTGTCAATCTCTTATAAACTAAAACTGTGTGAATTTCAACTCTGTGAATTTAAGTTTATCAGATATTGACAATTGTGTAATAACCGAAACCGGTCTTTCTAAGTATCAATAAATCTGTGGTTTTTGACAATTTCTTAGACTTTTTCATTCAATGTAAGGATTTGATTCATACACTAATCTGTATTAGGCTAGTAACACACGCATCAATTTTGGACGTGCGATATTCAGCAGTCCTCATGAATTCTACCAGATTAAACGATTTAACTTGACATACATCATCTGTCCAATCTATAGAATTCATAAGGACGAAAACAACTTGGTAGTCAAAAAATCGATGTGTTTATAACTAAACTAGTAATGTGATGGCATTGTATCACAGAGTTTGGTTCATATACAAGTTGAAACACTCCCGAGCGTATAAGTATGTTTGTCGACGATTCACCAATGCTCTTGACGTGTTCCCATATCAAACTTCAAACTTCTGAAACAACATGTTCAGAACAGTGACATGGCTGTCGAAATGAGTTTGAATAGGTTTTGATTCGAATACATTGGACTCTCTTGTATGAAACACAAATTTTATTTACTTGTACAAGTAGCTATGATTTCTGCATGTGAGTGGATTGTTGGTTTATGAATTTAGATTTCAATAAAATATTTCAATTAGTCGTGTATTAGACGATTTTTTTCTGGAACACACAGTCCTATAGTGAGATCCCTGTATTAATAATGGTAGTAACTGATTGGCATTTGTATTGTTATCCTTGTTTATCAATCGATAAAGCAGATAGCGCTATCATTCACTAGCTTCGCAACCTTACCAGATCGGTTTTTAACAATCTTCTTCTTCTTATTCCTCTTCTTCTTCTTCTTCTTCTTCTTCTTCTTCTTCTTCTTCTTCTTCTTCTTCTTCTTCTTCTTTTCTTCTTCTTCTTCTTCTTCTTCTTCTTCTTCTTCTTCTTCTTCTTCTTCTTCTTCTTCTTCTTCTTCTTCTTCTTCTTCTTCCTCCTCTTCCTTTCATGGTTAAGGCATCATTGCCTGTTCTGAACCTCATAGTCACTATAATCGGATCATCTTTTTCCTAGACGTCCTCTTTCTCGTTTCTCAACTGGTTTGTATAATAATGACTGCTTAGGATCCGTTCCCCACTCATTCTATTCACATGTTGGTACCAATCATTCCTACTCTCATTTATTTTCATTTTCCTTGCCCTATTACCATAGGTGAGAAAACTATTGCTTTCCGAAAATAATTACGGTACCCCAATTTCTATACGTTTTAAGGTCCCCTGAGTCCAAAAAAGTGGTTTTTGGGTATTGGTCTGTGTGTGTGTGTGTGTGGTGTGTGTGTGTGTGTGTGTGTGTGTGTGTGTGTGTGTGTGTGTGTGTGTGTGTGTGTGTGTATGAGTGTAGGTGTGTCTATGTGCACGGTATCTCATCTCCCAATTAACGGAACAACTTGAAATTTGAAACATAAGGTCCTTACAATATAAGGATCCAACACGAACGATTTCGATCAAATGCAATTCAAGATGGTGGCTGAAATGCCGAAAATGTTGTCAAAAACAGGGTTTTTCGCGATTTTCTCGAAAACTTCTCCAACGATTTTGATCAAATTCATACCTGAAATAGTTATTGATAAGCTCTATAAACTGCAACAAGTCCAATATCTGTAAAAATTTCAGGAGCTCCGCCCCATCTACCCAAAGTTTGATTTTAAAATTTCCAATTAACAGGCTTCAGATACAATTTAAACAAAAAATTTGAAATTGAAAAGATTGAGCATAAAAATCTCTACAATTAATGTTAAGTTACATTCTCACCTGAAATTGAAAATAAGCTCGAAATTCGAGAAAATGTGATTATTTCAATTGCAAACTCTTGGCAACTGTTGATTCTATATGATTCACTATGAAGAGATAGCAGACCTCGTGTGTTTCCAGCGTTATTGTCCTGTCACCAGCTGGCTCAGATCTTTGAAATTCGAATAGTAGTAGACCTGAGATGCGCGGGAACACTAGCGTCAGGTGATCAATTTTCATAATGGCAAGGAAAGTTGTGTGAGTGCGCCACACTAGATTTTCAATTTTATTGCGAAAATATTCAGCTGAGCTCTGATATCTGTGTTTCTGAAACGGTCTACTCAACCACACCCATATGTTCACGCGGAAACCTCATTTCATTTCAGATTTTTCTCAACATTGGTTGAGTTCATAGCCACTGATCAATTCCATCGGTTTTTTTTTACGTTCAGTAAAAAACCTGATCACAGATGAACCACAGAATGGAAAGTCGGCTAGTATCTTGACGCCATAATCCGCCATCTTGAAAGAAAGTGTAGCATTGTAATACAGCAGTAGTTTTAATTTCTAACAAGATGATGCAGTCATGTGTTGTGGTCTTAGTGCACTCAAATCTTGGTTAGATTGATACCTTCCATTTTGTGTGTATTCTGTGTCTGAACGGTTGCTCATGAGTCATGACTGACAGATGTTTCCCCTGTTGATCATATTTTGTAAACAAAATTAGAACTTAACCTATTCCATTGTAATCAATTGAAATGGGAAACCATCAGGTGATTGGAGTAGTTTTAAATGCTTTGTAAAATATTTTAAATGTTATTGAATTCATGTAATCATGCATTTCTTTGCTTATTATAATGGATTCCATCATTTGTAAACAACCTCATATTCAGCCATGTCTGTTTACGTTCAGCTACTCTATTTACGTTCTTTTCCATCGGTGGAAAAGTACGATTAACTGATCAGTGAACGAACCGGATATGACGTATTTTTTTCTTATCAGTTAGACCAAAGACCTTGAAGAGGTATAAACGCACAATACCTATGCCTTCCCAATGAAATGCTCTTACTTGAAATTAAAGGTTCCATTGAGGTATTTTAGCGCGAGATATTATATAATATATATTTTTTGTAATATTATAGATCACAAAAATCTTCAAGATCTTTAGTATGTAATAATCTTCCAGGCTGTCCCCTTAATGGCCGATTTCAATTCCAAATAATCTAGCGCTGCATGTGAGTCTATGCATCGTTCAACGACAAAACAGTACTTCGTTCAGAGCAGCGTTCACTCACCGATCAGTGGCTTTGAACTCAACCAATGTGAAATACTAGTTGTTCTGTGAACAGTAGACCTTACGCAGTATTCTCATCCACAAGTACCCGATTGAAACTATAGACCTTATGGAAATACAGCAATAGACTGGCTTCTCCACTCATCTGTGTAATCACTTGTCAGCTGATTTATGATTAATAATTCTATAGTCTGATTTTTACTCTAAATTGGCGTATGAAGAAGGCTCCTTTTTCATTTTATATTATCCTTGAAATGCAAAATTTGCAAAAACCTTGTATATACGTCGACGCGCGATTGAAAAAGGAACATACCTGTCAAATTTCATGAAAATCTATTACCGCGTTCCGCCGTAAATGCGCAACATATAAACATTTAAACATTCAAGCATTTAAACATTAAGAGAAATGCCAAATGTCAACTTGATTCACAGACCTCACTTCGCTCGGTCAATAATTTATCACCAAAATATCGATGTATAAGAGGCGCCTCGACTCTGTGTGATCCAAGTCTGCAATACTCTCTCACTCTCCCACTCTTTCATTCACTCTCTCTCTCCTCTCCCTCTCATCACACTCTATCTCTTTCTGAATTTGATACGTGACCAAGATTTGTTCAGCATATTAACGAATGTGCAAACTTTTCACATTACATATTTTCTCACTATAAAACTTTTGCAGACATTACACTGCCAGCTGAAGCTGTCAAAGTTATGCTCTCGATCTATAAAGAAAGGGCTAAGAGAAAGAGCAAGTTCTCTTCTCGATCTTGGGAGTGAGAGTAAGGGAGACTACTCTCACAAGAGAACTGAGAGTTTCTAGTATGAGTTCCACTCAATACTGTCAGCATTGAATGAATTGGGAGCATTGATGTAACTGATAGGAAACTCTGTCAAAGTTCGAAGTGAATCTCAAACTGAGAGCATTGTTTAAATGGAAAGCATAGGCAGAATTTATAAGAGATCCTGACATTTTAAACTAAATTCCTTAATATCTCTCTCACTGGGAAATCAATTGTTACACAGTCTGTAGGTTATTGACTGACGCCAGTAGTGAAAAGTAGATTTTTGACTGCTGGTGCAAATAATGGAAAAACTCTTTCCTGGCTCTCAAGAATCGAAGAATACGTTGCAAGTTTTGCTATTACACGAGAAAAACCATTATATGGATTGGTTATTATATGTTCTTTCATGTTGCAAGTTGTTTAGTTTGATAAATGAGATGGATCGGCTCTACATCAGATTCAATTGCTGCTTTTTGACCTCGATCATCGGATGTCGATTTGTTGAAGTATATAGAAATAGAACAGGAACCCTATTACAGAGAAATGATTTTGTCTACATTTTTGATCTACACAAGGCGATCATGGGAAGATTGCTTCTGGATGTGAAGTCGATCAACTTAGTAATCCAAATCTTTCATGATTTTGGAAACAACTGATAATAGAGTAACCGCGTTTATTTTGAATAGTTAATGGGAACGGATGGAGAGAGTTTTGCTGAGATTATTTGAATGAGTGCGGATAGTGAGGTTCTCGTTATAATGGCAGTGTAGAAAGAAAGGTAAACAGAGTTGCAAATGCTCTGCCTTGCCATTGCCTTCTATAGACGATAGCTGATACCGGGACTTCAGATGTAATATCTACTAATCATTCCTGTATCAAATAATCAATCATGTTTCAAGGAAAAATACATTTGCTTGACGAATAAAATACAATTGATTATTTTGAGTCATGTTTCAAGGAAAAATACACTTGCTTTAAGAATAAAATATAATTGATTATTTCGAACAAGAATACATCAGTCAAACCGGTATAATATCCTCTATAGAAGACAGTGACAAGGCAGAGGATCGGCAACGCTCATCATCACCTATAAATTTGGTAGAAAAATAGCAAAAGGACCACCCTATTATTCATCTACCAATGTAATAACATCAGTGTCATTTGTATCGTAAATAAACGCTGATTTTCAATTATTCTCCACTTCCATCCCAACCTGTACCTTACTATAGATACTACAAAGTAACCAACAGCAAAAATTTTAACCAACTCCGAAACTGTTCAGTATTGCTAGCTATGTTCAGTTGGCCCTTTAGAGGCGCACTAAGAAATCTTTTGGCAATATTTTAACTCTAAGGGTTGTTTTTAAGGGTTTAAAGTTCGCCTTTTAGCATGTATATTCTTCTTCTCCCAATCTCTTAATTATAATTGAAATTTCCATATCATATGTTACTATAGAACTATAATCTAGATAGAGTACCTCTTCGAAACAGTTGTTAACTGGTAACTAAATTAATAATTTTGTTAGGTTGGCACCAAGTTGAAGATTGAAATGCATTTATCGCGGAAAAAATTATTGGGCACTGCTACTTTAATCAGAGCTATTCCTGGGAATATTATATTACTAGCCGTCAGGCTCGCTTCGATCGCAATATCCGTTTAGCCAGACTTTAGTCTGGATCCCAGACTGGATCGTCCTAACATATGATAAAAATGCTTAAACGAAAAATGCAGGCGAGCGAAGCGAGCCTGCTGATCTTATCTTTGGACGATCCAGTCGGGGGTCCAGGGGGCGGAGCCCCCTGGCTAGACGGATATGGCGAGCGAAGCGAGCCTGACGGCTAGTAATATAAGAAACTCATTCTATTCTATTCTTTGTCATAATAGATCACATGATTTGAGTACAAGTTTCAAAATGTTATATGTTTTGTGCTCCTATCTAAAGTTGAAAATGTTCAGCTACGGTATGAATTCAAATTCCAGGACTCAAGTGGTATTGTCCTCTCAAAGACATGACACCAGCAAATAACTAGTAGTTCTGTGAACAGAAGACCTCACGCAGTATTCTCATCCACAAGTACCTGATTGAAACTATGGACCTTATGGAAATACAGCAATAGACTGGCTTCTCCTCACATCTGTGTAATCATTTGCCAGCTGATTTATGATAAATAATTCTATAGTCTGATTTTTACTCTAATATTGGCGTATGAAGGAGGCTCCTTTTTCCTTTTATATTATCCTTGAAATGCAAAATTTCCAAAAACCTTGTATATACGTCGACGCGCAATTGAAAAAGGAACATACCTGTCAAATTTCTTGAAAATCTATTACTACCACGTTCCGCCGTGAATGCGCAACATTTAAACATCTAAACAAGTGAAATGCCAAACCGTCGACTTGAATCTTAGACCTCACTTCGCTTGGTCAACAAGGATAATTTATTCTCTATTCCATTATCATGGGTTGTACTTCGGCAATCGTCTCACAATACATACATAAAGTACAATCAAATTCAGATATTGAAACATTATGTTCAATATTTCAATATCTACATGTTTTCTGCCAATGTGCAGAAAATTTCAGTTCCAATTACGGAACCCACGCAAGTTTTCTTTCATCGCGACCACAAAATTGGTGTCAAAAACACTAAAACAATCCACATTCCTAGTAGCTCACCAATGTGTGGGGGTTTGACCACGTCAGTCTTGCTGCGTTTCTAGTGGATGTCCAAAAACGAAGCCAGTATCTAGTTGAAGCTGACTTGATTAAACTCAGCGGAAGTGGGCAGTAGAGCAAAGGCTTGCTACGCGTTTTGTGTGAATAAAGGTTTGTTTAGTACCGTGACCTGTTAGTTTGCTCCAAGTTTACTGAGTCGCTCATCCTTCCCCCTCAATCCATCTCTAACCACCCCTCCAGCCCACCAACGACCACAAGTTTGGGGGAGAGGGTGAAAAGTGCCCTTCAGGTCGTCTCCTGCACGGATTATCCTGTTGACTTAGCCTGACTACAACTTTAATTAAGACGTCCAAATCCATCCTGTTATTTATCTCCGGTCGCTGTGTGTTTACCCAGTACTGCTTGCGCCCAAAAAACCGTCTCAAATGAGTATTATTCGACCGTGGTCAGCTTTGATGCTTCTGCATCTCCCGCTGTTTCATCATAATAGGCTAATCACGTGGCTTTCAAACTCACGCCAAAACTTGACATACCTTTGATTCTACGCATATGTTGCCCGGATAGGAAGCTAGAAAATTGTGTGATAGGCTTGGAATATAGAATAAGAATTGAGTGTTTTGCTCTGAAATAATGAAAAAATTGAAATGTTTCAGATTAAGTTGTTGGCCACCGAAATCAATTCGCTACTTCGTTTTTTTTTTGAGAATATAAAAGTAATCATTGAGAATATACATGAGAATTGATTTGAAATGATTAACGTTGACAGAAACGTGATGATGAGATAAATACCTAAAAATAGTTGTGTTTCGTATAAAAATATGTTAAGGTAACTGGTGATTCTCTATAATGATTGAAAATTTAACCACCGCTATTACACTATCAGAGTTCGTGGTGATTTATAATCACGAGTTAGCACATTATTTTCACAAGTAACACATCATCACAGTAATTTCTCTTTGATTATTTCTTGCTAATTCTCTTTTGACGAGGGAAAAAAGGTTACTTCGAATTATTCCTCTCTTCAATTTAGATAGATTACAAAGTCGGGAATAATTTTATTTCTTTCATGTTTACATTTCCATGAACTATCAGTTCAAAAACAAAAATCCTGTTCGCAGTTCGTTGTAAGCATGGAATCATTGTCATTTATGTTGAACTAATGATATACAGAGTGTGTCATATGTATGGGAACCCTTCAATAAATTGGAGACTATTGTTGATATAATACTGTAGCTTCCAGGATAAGTTATTAGTCAAATACTCTATCTTTTGACGTACAGCTGAATTTCAACCCCTCATGAGGGAGTGACTTAGGGCTTCCAACTTGAATATTTTAAAAGTAAACAACCATTGTGTGGTACATTATTTTAAAACAAGAAAGATGACATCGATAAAAATGTTCTATTATACTTGTATCCAGAATGGCGGCTGATTGAAGTTTTAGTTTTTTAAGAAATGAGAGTTGTAACTTAAATATTTTGAATGTGAACACCCATTGTGTGATACATCGTTTCAAAGGCGTTTTCAAAACGAGAGAGATGACACTAATAAAAATGTTCTATGATACTTTTATCATAAAAATGGAGGTTGATTGGAATTTATCAATAATTATTCCATTAAAAACTAAAACTTCAATCAGCCGCCATTTTTGATAAGAGTATCATGGAACATTTCAATTAATGTTATCCTATTTATCTCTTTCCTGTATAGGGCTACTTGTAATATAAATATAAAGAAACATTCTTTATATTCATATTCAATGTTATCTTTCTTGTTTTAAAAAGGATTTTAAAGTTTTGTGCCATACAATGTGTGTATACATTTAAAATATTCGAGTTACAACCCCTAAGTCACCCCCTTATGAGTTTGAAATTCAGTTGTACGTCAAAAGTTAGAGTATTTGACTAATAACTTATCCTGAAAGTTACAGTATTATATCTAAACAGTTTCCAATTTATTGAAGGTTTCCCATACATATGACACACTCTGTATATACATACATCCGAAATATATAGTTCAACAGTGATACATTAGGAGCATTTCTGGTCAGCAGTAGTCGTATGGTGCTGTGGGGGAAGGGTGTGCACAGAAGAGTTGTGCTGTCTGGGGGGGGGGGGGGCAGAAGAGGCATTGGACCCCACCAGGGAAGGCCAGAAGAGGTATTCGTTGCCATTAGCAGCTGGAAAGAAAGAAAGGGGCAACTATGGCTCCCACCGCGATTGATGGTTCCTAATGGCAGGCTGCAATTATTATTTCCGTCGCCACTAATTCTCTCTCATCAGTCTCTCTTCGCTCTCTCTCTTTCTCTCTCGATCACTCTCTCTTCTCAAACTTCAATCCATTATCCCTTTACTTACTATTCCTCTCTCTTTCACAAACGTCCTCTTTCAATAAATTTAATGAAAATCATAAAATGGCTTTTTTAGAATCTACTTTTCTCCACATTCATCCCTCCATCATTCAAATCAAATCAAAATCGTTTATTTATCCTTGATAATAATAATAACAAAAGATCAAAACTTAGAAATTAGAATTACATTAGAATGATAATACACAGTATTAAACTAAATGAAACAATAAAAATAAGGAAAGTCCCCGCAAGGTTATAAAACCTGTGCGCAGAGGCCGAGAGTTTGAAATAATCTAGATATTTTGAAATTTCAGGGAAAACGATAGAATAAATTAATTCAGTGAAAGGAACAATAAAAACTGATGGAAATTCACTAAATTTGAAAAGAAACTGAACTCAAATCTAACCGGTACTTTCGATAAATGATCACCCTCTATTATAGTTCATAGTGAGTTCTCCGCTCCGTGATGTTCGAATTATTGATATCATTGGGGCTGAAATTATCACAGTACTTTGAATAAGCTGAAAATGTAGATTAATGTCAAATTGCATTTGTAATATGCAAATGAATATGTAAAAATCTGGTGTGGCGCACTCACACAACTTTCCTTGCCGTTATGAAAATTTATCACCTGACGCTAGTGTTCCTGCGCATCTCAAGTCTACTATTCACATATTTGAGCCAGCTGGTGACAGGGCAATAACGCTGGAGACACACACACATGAGGTCTGTTATCTCTTCATAGTGAATGATTTTATAGAATCAATAATAATTTGCAATTGAATAATCACATTTCCTCGAATTTAAAGCTTATTTTCAATATCAGGTGAAAATGTTACTGAACATTAATTGTAGAGATTTTCATGCTCAATCTACTCCACTTAAATTTTTTTGTTTCAATTGTATCTGAAGCCTGATAATTGGGAATCTGAAATCAAACATTGCATAGATGGGGCGGAGCTCCTGGAATTTTTACAGATATGGGACTTGTGGCAGCTGATAGAGCTTATCAATGACTATTCTAGGTAGGAATTTGATCAAAATCGTTGGAGCCGTTTTCGAGAAAATCGTGGAAAACCCTGTTTTTGACAACATTTTCGCCATTTTATCCGCACATCTTGAATTGCATTTGATCGAAATTGTTCGTGTCGGATCCTCATAGTGTAAGTTCCAAATTTCAAGTCATTCAGTTAATGGGAGATGAGATATCGTGTACACAGACGCTCATACACTCATACACACACACCACACACACACACACAACACACACACACACACACACACACACACACAACACACACACACACAAACACACCTCACATACAGACACACACACACTCCAAACAACTTTTATGGACTCAGGGGACCTTGAAACGTATAGAAATTTGGGTACCTTAATTTTTTTCGGAAAGCAATACTTTCCTTACCTAAGGTAATAGGGCAAGGAAAGTAAAAAAGAGTTCAGTATAAGTTCAACTACCAAAGAATCTATCTGCGTTGATGGGGCGGAGCTCCTGAAATTTTTACAGATATGGGACATGTTGCAGTTGATAGAGCTTATCGATGACTATTTTAGTTATGAATTTGATCAAAATCGTTGGAGCCGTTTCCGAGAAAATCGTGGAAACCCTGTTTTTGACAACATTTTCGCCATTTTATCCGCACATCTTGAATTGCATTTGATCGAAATTGTTCGTGTCGGATCCTCATAGTGTAAGTTCCAAATTTCAAGTCATTCAGTTAATTGGGAGATGAGATATCGTGTACACAGACGCTCATACACTCATACACACACACACACACACACACACACACACACACACACACACACACACACACACACACACACAAACACAAACACACCTCACATACAGACACACACACACTCCAAACAACTTTTATGGACTCAGGGGACCTTGAAACGTATAGAAATTTGGGTACCTTAATTTTTTTCGGAAAGCAATACTTTCCTTACCTAAGGTAATAGGGCAAGGAAAGTAAAAAAGAGTTCAGTATAAGTTCAACTACCAAAGAATCTATCTGCGTTGATGGGGCGGAGCTCCTGAAATTTTTACAGATATGGGACATGTTGCAGTTGATAGAGCTTATCGATGACTATTTTAGTTATGAATTTGATCAAAATCGTTGGAGCCGTTTTCGAGAAAATCGCGAAAACCCTGTTTTTGACAACATTTTCGCCATTTTAGCCGCCATCTTGAATTGCATTTGATCGAAATTGTTCGTGTCGGATCCTTATAGTGTAAGGACCTCAAGTTCCAAATTTCAAGTCATTCCGTTAATTGGGAGATGAGATATCGTGTACACAGACGCACATACACTCATACACACACACACACACACACACACACACACACACACACACACACACACATACACACAGACCAATACCCAAAAACCAGTTTTTGGACTCAGGGGACCTTGAAACGTATAGAAATTTAGAAATTGGGGTACCTTAATTTTTTTCGGAAAGCAATACTTTCCTTACCTATGGTAATAGGCCAAGAAAAGTAATAATCCATAATATTATTTATAATTTCATAGTCCATATTATGGAGTTCTTCACTCCATAAAGTATGAATTTTTTGGAATTATCGAGGCTGAAATCACAATTCTTTGAATAAGTTACAAATGTAACTGGATGAGAAATTGCATTTGTTCAAAAAATGTTAATTAATATGAATTCGTTATTGAACAAATATACAAACTATTCAATTATCCAAATTGGATTTTTTGGTTGAAGCGTGACCAACTGGCAATTAGAAGGAGTCGGGTTCAATTCCAGCGAGGGCTGACACATTATCATTGGATACGAACTCTCATCAATTTCCCTTCTAGCTGCCACCCTGTTGTCAGTATAAGCATATGCAGTAGCAGGAGTCATCGAGGAGTTAGACATAATTTAATATGATATTTTGTTGAATAATTTATTATATCTTTCCGTGGAAGAGCGAAATTACAATATTAAGTACAAGATTTAGTTGGTAGAAAGCATAATAAAAAGTAATATAAGAGATGAAGAAATGAAAATAATGAAATCTAGACTATCTAAGCTACCTGATCTGATTTCTCTCCAAAAATTCTTACATGTCTCTCCAGCTGGAAAGGTCAAGTGTTAATGAAAAAGTATACTCAGGTATCATTTTCCAAGAAAGTTCAAGCTTCACTGTTCAATTATTCGACAGCATCACAGCTATGAAACAGAATTATTCATATTTCATGATTATATCATTGGAAAATTCTCCAATTCATAGCTTAAGCTACTGTCTGAATTACATGCTTCATCGAATGATTATTTGTTTACAGAATTTTTATTCTTCATTAAAGAAAAATTTCCCTCAATTTCAATAATAAGCTGAATTAAGTTCTATTATACTCATGAATTGGTAAATCTGGAACTTCTCTCCAAATTGTAGGTGTCTATTGGAAGGGTATTCTTCTATATTCTTCCCCAAGAATTAATGATTTTTTTTGTTTGGAATTCTCAGGCTTGAGTACTTCTGTCATGCGCATAACACACTGATTCTTGTACTCAATCAAATTTTTCGAAAACTTTTTAAAACTCAACAAATAGTTCACAGTTTTCCATACATATCATTCACTCGATTCTGAAAATTCATCAAATGATTCACAATTTCTCTGTGATCTTCTTCCTTCAAAAACAGGGTAGGCTACCACAACTCCTCTAAAGTTATAATGATTCAATGTTCCTTAAGAAACATTTGAAAAGATATCTACTTGATAGAGTATTTTAAAAAAAACATCTCTCCTCACCCTCGATTTATATTTATGATAGTTTCTAGTGGAGAGTTTTTTTGTGGCTCCAAAAAAATATGATACAAGTTCAAAGTTATTAGACAGAGCCAGAGACAACAGATACTTGCGCTTTTTTCCTCTATGACAGAATCTTTACACTAACGATGATACAAGCCAGCATCTAGCATGCATTGTGCATAATATTATAATATTCACAGATAATTCAATCTGCCTAGCTCTCTTCCACTTTTCCACAACCTTTCTCTATCTATCTGATGTCGAGTAGCAACGTCTCTGTCCAACTGTAACAACTGTGACAACTCTGTCCTCAATGACATGCAAGTTAAACTCAATGATAAAATGCAGCGCTGCCAAAATTATTATCTACGTTTTGTTTACTCTCTTGAACGCCATGAACATAATTATCACCCCAGGACACATTGCTAGTTCTACCCTATTGCTAGCTTCCCGTTCAGAGACGTTTCAGAATAATCAAACTTGTTAGAGATACTTTGAAATATGGCAATCCTAATTATTTCAAAAATGATTTTGAATTTGTTTCCGACGGTAGGGGGATAGATGCTTCCCATACTAGAACTGGTGAAAATACTCTTAGGATACCTAATCACCGAACTACTATCTATTCTGAATCGTTCCTTGTCAGTGCTAGTCGTGAATGGAATAAACTTCCCAACTCTATAAATGTGCGTACAGATATACGCGCCGCGAACATGAGCAATTCACTTTTAATCAGCTGATTATATCTGTATTTTTACTGAAACGGTAAGATACAGATATATAAAGCTTGGCATCAGCTGATTAAAAGTGAATTGTTCATGTTCGCGGCACGTAAATCTGTACGCACCTTTAGATGCATTGAGAGCCGAGCGTGCTTTATCTTGTCTTTGAAAAATATCTTATATAGAAAATGACTGAGTCTGTCCAACTCTAGAGTACTGCATGACAAATATTCTAATTTTCCTTCCTTTCCATTCTTCATTCCATTCATTCATTCATCTTACATAATCATCTCATCTCAACATTTTCTGTTCTTTAGTATCGTAATTTTTACTCAATCAATTTCTAAATTCTTAATCAAATCACACCCTATAACGTTTGTTCCATTCATCTTTTTTGAATCATTAATTCAATATTGTATTCACTATTACTCGTTCTAATATCATCCATCTTATCCATTCATCCCATCTCTGAGATTCAAATCACATATTCACATGTTATGATATTCCCAACAGCTCTATTCCATGACAACCCGGTCGTGTGTTAATTAACCTTAATTTAATGTAAATTAGTGTATAAGCCAGTAAATATTGTAACATACATAAATAAGAAATATATAAAGATATGAAAATGAATCTATAAGATATCACTTGAAAATGACATCAATGTTCAAAACATGTTGTGATTAAATAATTTAAAAGGGTACAAAAAATTTATTTTTCTTTTCATTTCATTACAAGTAGCCCTATACTGAAAAGAGATAAATAAAAAATCTAATCTAATCTAATCTTATCTATCTCAGGCTCAGAATCCCTCATTCCACAAAATATCATACATCTCTCTTCCAATTTTTCTTTCTTTTCACTCCCTCTCTCTTGAAAGCTTGAAACCCAGTTTCAGCAACAAAACTTGTGCCAGAGATGGGCCAAAACTTCACCGCTCCACTGTTGGCAATTTTATTAATTTCGGGAAAATTGTACATCGTGCACGTGCCCTGGCAATCATTCTCAACTTTACAACAAACTTGCTGCTGTTTTCCACTTCAATCTGTCAGTATCTCAAATGAATAGCACCGATGTTCCCCATTCTACCTATGCTGACAATCTCAAGCATTCTCACAATGACACAGAGACACTTTGAACTGACAGTATCCGTCATAAATAACAATAATGCTTCCAATTACTACAAATACTGACAGTTTAACGTGAATTATTCTTCTCACTTCTATAATTGAATTCACTTTGTAACTGTCAGCAGTCCTTATGGACCCTATATCACTGCTCACCATTCAACGTATGCTGAC
>NC_052508.1:14118095-14275595 GCF_014356525.2 Nilaparvata lugens
GTACCGTTCTGTACTGAATATTTTTCTAGGAAAATTATTCAATAAAATTATAATTATTTTGCGAATAAAGCACAAATTATTTATGAATTGCTCACTGATTTTGAGGTTACACTTTGTTTACTATCGATCAGATGTTTTTAAAACAGTTCGAACGCAGCTGACTGATTCAAAGCATTGTCAAATATCATGCCGGTTTCCATGCAAGGTAAAATATCATCTCTAAAAATTATAAAACTATCAATAAAGGATCAAGAATTTCAAATAAAAAAATAAATGTATGTATTATTGTTGAAATTATTTATTATTTAAGAAATTGTATTATGCGTCAGGTCTTATTGTAACTAAATAGGTCATAGCATGAAATTATATTATTGATAAAATGGCAGAAATTAATTATAATAATCTCAAACCTAATAAAAATTGTACAAGAATATTAATTTATTAATAATTTAATTCAACTGAACCACATGGTAATTGAATCTCTATGGCAGGTCTAAGCCAATCACAGTGCATAGAAATAGCACCAAGACGGTGATCGTTTGAAAGCAACACATGTTAATCTATTATCAGACACCAACCCTGCCTTATCAGTTACACTAGCACATGTACATTGTATGAGAGGAACTATGTCTAGAAGATTAAGCAGTTTTAGGAATTACATAAATTAAATTATTATTGTAATTAAAGGAATTGTATTCTACTACTTGCCACTGACGTCATGTTTACGTCACAAGCGTTCTACCAATGGCAAATTTTTATGCAAATTATTACATTGAGATTCCGAGAAGCAAGGTCTAGCCTAAAAGCTTAGAGAAAAGAGCAGCACTTCCCTTTTGAAATCCTTACCGTGTAGATCTCTTTTATAGTTACCAAAGACCTATTTGTGAAAATTTCTTGTTCGATTTTTAAATGTTCTATTTGTGAGCCGATATTTTAGGCCAATCTATTTGTTATTTATAAATTTCTGTTTTCATCAATCGATAAATTTAAAAGCTTAAAGTAAATTATCCCTTAATTAATTCGGTGAAGGAGATATTTAAATTAAAATTCCCCACGTGCTGAAACCAAAGCCTGGATTGCCGCCGATCAAACGATTTTTGATCTAAAGAAGAAAACCACGACCGCCAAGGAAATTCACGTGAGTTATAAGTCATAAGGGGCCCCAATCTACGCTTCGAAAATATTTCAGTGCAGAAAAACATAAATTTTTCTTCGTTAAATTATTGGCCACGCCGACAAGCGCTTTAGCATTTAAGAGCCTAGAATTTATTCATATTTAATTTCTAAGAATTTGTAGTTGATTAACTATCCTCCGCTGCCTGAACCACGACCCCGAGCATTTTTAAAAATATTTTATAATTCATTTTTTCACTATTTTTTCAAACTGTTAATTTTATCAATTGTAAAATTCTGTTGAATCACGCATGGTATCATGCAAGCACAAGAAATTTCTTAACTATTCTGTTAATGCTAAATTATTATCAACCTGTAAATCAAATTCTGAATCTGCACTGTATGATTACATATTTTATTGTAATATATTTCAGTTTTGTTAATTCGCTTTCTGAGTTCGATTATTTCTTAAGCCTGTCAATTATTGTGTCTGATACGTTCTATATCATCAAGAACCGATCGAATACGATCATTGGAATAATTGAATTAAGCTGGATATTGGAACAGGTCTAAGTGGATGTAGCGAGTGGGGTCAGATCGAGATATTTATTCTTTGTCCTTACCTGCTCATATATCAGCTTTTATCTGTTACCTACCTCGACTTAGGAGCGAACACATCAATTGTACAGCAGTGGCAGCCATAGATCATATAAATTCCTACAATAGAGCTTAAAACCCGACAAGACTCTGTTCTCGAAGTATATTCTGAACGATATTTGGTTCAAATACCGTATTTTAATCCTTCAGAACTTATTAGAGACGCAGTCCCGTAAATTATCTACATCGGGATTTTTGCTCGACCTGTATGATTTTGTATGCTCATTCTTCACAGGTAATAATTTTAAGGTATCCGTATTCAGTGTTTAGCGATCGCTACACTACTTATAAAAATTTCATCATTATACAATCTGTCATTAGAAGAATCAAGGGTGAGCGAGCGTTTAGGCCTCCCGCGATTCCGACAATTGTATTGAGTCTTGTAGTGAGTCAATCAGTCTGGTGTTCACTCAGCGTCCACGCACGCAATTACAAAATTCATAGCCGCTACACCATTGACTCAGTACAAGATTCACCCTACATGTGTGAAGCCGTTAAAAAACGCACCACATGATTTGGCGCCCAACAGTGATAGGCATTGAAGAGGTGGATAATCGACTGCGAGGATTATTTAGTTGCTCAGTATACTATAGCGCTGACAACGGGAAAATTTTTTGAAAAATTCATGGTTGTGAATTTTTTCGAATTTAATATTAACTGTTCACTGTTATATAAAATAACAAGAAGTACCATACCCAATTTTTGAACAGAAAAGAAATTTATCGATTGATGAATTTTTAGAGAAAAAATCGAACTCAGAATTTTATTATCGTGTTATTCGAAAATTGGTCATACTATAAGTCATAGGTATAAGAGATATCATAAGAAAGGTCATATTATTTGAAGAATATTAGGTCTATATTGAAACAATTTATAAATATTTACAGAAAAGAGGATTGAAGTTATTTACATTTTTAAAAGTTTTTAAAACATAAAGAGGGAAGTAAAATTAAATCACGGATATATTGCGGAATAATTCAAGCAGAGTATCACTGCTTTTATATAAAATTTTGCAAAGAACACTAGCCTATATATAGAATTGCGGCAAGAAATTATAAAAGTAAGATATTTATAATAATAGTAATAATAAATTATAAGAGGCGTACCTGTATTACCGCATAAGTGTTCACTGTGTATCCTGTATGTTCGTGTCATTTTTATGTTAACGATATTGCTAACTTGACTCATTTTATCACTGAACACATTGCTAAACCACTTTTTCTGTATTTCACTCACTACGCGCTATAACAATTTCTATTGGATTTCTTATTAATTATTTTGTATATCACAACACTTTCACGTTTTTTATTCACTGCACACTTTCGTTGCGCTATTTTTCCGCAAACTATGGCAGGAAACGACCAGGTCAATCCAAGTCTGTCGGACACCGAGGACATCTCACCCGATTGTTCGCCGCCATCCGCATCTGCCACCGCATCCGCCGATTTCCATCCCAATGTACTGGATGATTTATCTTCGACACAGGTGGAGGAGAGCTGCATCCTAGTGGAAGATCCGTCGGCAGCCCAAGAGCCGGAGGACGAAACATCGGGAGAGCATACGGACGACGACGCCCCAGAAACAGGAACCCCCATTTCTCGTACCGTTGCTCGGATAAAAAACCAGAAGATAACCGTTCGCCATACGCCCACTCCCGCACTGGATATGGACGCCCTCCTGAAAGCAATAGCCAAGATGAATGAACAAACAAAGGAAGAATTAAAAGAAGACAACAAACAAATAAAAGAAGCATCGAAGAAAACAAATGAAGCAATAAACAATCTAAATGAAAAAAGCGAACAAATAAAGGAAGACAACAAACAAACGAAGGAAGCAATAAACAATCTAAATAAGGAAATCCAAGAAGTAAAGAAGGTAAATGAACAGGGTTTGGAGAAGTTGAGTCAACGAATGGACAGAGCATTCCATGACACCGATAATACCATCAAAAAATTAACTGAGCGTCTAGATAAATCCATTTCAGAAACGAATAACCGATTGGATCAGATATCACAAGATATGCATACGAAGGTAGTCAACGTCGAGGTCACCTTAAAAGAACACATACGCGTGGAGATGGATACTCTGAAAGAGAAAGTAGTTGAGCAAGCCAAACAGCATTGCACCAAAGCAGGAGAGCAGATAACGCAGAGTGTGCAGGCCAAAGTCAACGAACACATCTCCGCATGTCAAAATGAACACGAGGACATTGTACGGCGAGTAGAAGGGCAACTTGAACCAGTTACATCCAATATAACAAATTTGAAGAGCCATGTTAACACCCTGAATGAAAAGCAAACTGCTATTAGCTCTCAGGTGGACAGTTTGACTATACAATACAGCGACCTGCATAGACGATGTGATACTGCCGCCGAGCAAAGGAAGAGTGTTGATGCCGAGGTCCGAAAAAGATTTGAGCAGACGGATACCCGAATCACTCAGATGGAAACCCGCATAAGTCACTCTCGAGCCAATCTAGAACTGTCATCGCCCTCAGAGTCGTACAACACCACCACAATTTTTCAAAACATAGGACATTTTGATGACACTCCAGCGTCTATGCCCCCAAAACCCTTCGTCGAACAACTGAGATCTGTTCAAGAACTTACCCCCACACCCTGGCCCATATGGAAATTCAAATTATTCACTCTGTTGTCCGGAGAACCCTTACTTTTCCTTCACGGACGTGCCGCCGAATTTAATAGTCTGTCCGAATTCATAGATGCTTTCCTAGAGCAATATTGGGGACAAGATCGACAGCGAGTTATACTATCTGACATCGTATCTTGCAAATATTCACCTCGAAATGGCCAGACATGCACCGCCTTCGTATCAAACATCAGATACCAAAATTCGCAACTAGACACACCTTTTGCCGAGTTAGCACTCACTCAGATCATTATCCGGAAGCTGCCTTACCCCGTACAGATGGCACTAGCGACTAGTCATGTTAAGACCATCAAAGAATTGGAAAATCATCTCCATGAAATCCAAGCGGTACATCGCGAAGATTACAACTTCACTGTGCGACAAGAGCATCCGCATCAAGATCATCAACCCCAACAAAATACTTCTTCCTTTTCTAACGCCCGTCGTCCTTTTAATTCTGCAAATAACCAGGACCGCAACCCGAATTTTCAACAGCGACTAAATAAAGAAAACCAACCAGAAAGTAGGAGGAATTTCCAGAACTACAACCAGCAGTCGGATACTAACCGGAGAAACGCGTACTACCATGATGGACGAGACCGTATAAACCAACACCGTAACCAATACTCCAACAACGCCGCGCATAGCCGGAACAACAACTATAACCGGATGGGAAATGCGAGCGCAAATCAGCATCAAACGACGCCCAACGAAAATCAGGGAAGAAAATCGGATATGGCTGAGAAAACACAAGGGTCATCAACGCCGCAGAAAATATGACTATATGGAAATCACCCGCCACAGTCGTCCATCACCTGTCTACACACGGAGAGAAATGATAATCAATTAGCAGAAGAACAACCGCCAACTGAAAATATTGATCCGTCACTCCCGCCAGTCGAAATAGTCCAAGGCAAGAAACCGAAACTCAGAGGAGTCTACCGTCGTTGCCGCTCTATCCGGTTTAAGCCCACCCAACCTGCAAAAATGAATGGAATGGAAAATCTAGACAACCCCACTGCTCCAGATACAGGAAAAGAACCTACATGCCTTACCACGCTATATAATAACATCAGAGAAACCTTACTAGAAGAAGAAAACTCCAGCATCCAAGAAATACATGAACATTTTCAAACCTATATAACCATACAAATAGCCAGCCTACAATTCAAAGCTCTCATAGATACTGGATCACAAGTTAGCTTAATCCAGAATGACTCTTATTCCCGCCTGAAAAACATAACAGAAATAGCCACATTACCGTTAACCTCAACCTACCTATCAGGTGTCACACCAGGACGTCGTCTCCGAATATCTAAACAATGCCTCCTGGAGATCCAAGTCGAAGGAAAGTGCTTCCCATACTCCTTCCTGGTATTACCTGCAAATGGACCACACATTATTATTGGTGCTGATTTCTTAGCCCATTATAACTCAAACATAAATTTCAAAAATCTCGAACTACAGTTAACTGACAATAGCAACCGGACTAGTATCAATACTCAGATAGTATTAAAGGCCAATGCGGGAGACGTACGAGTAGTGAGATATCACATGGTTGAAGACTACATTCCTGAAAAAGAATACAAGGTGCAATACAGAGAAGGTGAAGAAAGTGAAATGATGAGTCATGATTCAGTGGATGACTACAGCTTGGAAAATGAAACACCAGATGATACTGACATTCTGATGGAAAAGTTACTGAATGAGATTGATAACAATTCTGAATGGGGGCTCGCAATCAAACAATCCATGAAAGAAATGTTCATAAAAAATCGTGCAGTATTTTCAGAACAGCCGGGATTGGCAAATCATTTTCAGTGTAAATTAGAGGTCAAACCACATGAGTCGTATTATAGAAAATCTTATCCCATCCCTTTTGCGCACCGTCAAGCAGCAGCTGCCGAAATAGATAGGATGGAAAGACTAGGCATTATCGAACCATCCACATCGCATTATAGTTTGCCTATTACCTGCGTTTCGAAGAAGGACGGCTCCACCCGACTCTGTCTCGACGCCCGCCAGCTGAATATGATTCTCGACGACGACCGTGAAGCTCCCGCCCAGATCGATCAGGTGTTGCAGACGTTCCATGGCAAGACCATATACTCCACCGTCGACCTCAGCGCCGGATATTGGCAGGTACAAGTGGCCGAAGAATCTCGAGATTACCTGTCCTTCCTCTTCAACGGCCGAAATCTCAGGTTCACCCGACTTGCCTTTGGGATCAGAAATGCAATGGCTATATTTATACGCTGCCTAAGACAGTCAATTGGTGAAGACATTTCAGACTTTTGTGCTCTTTACGTTGATGATGCAATTATTTCATCACAGAGTGTGGCAGAGCATATTCAACACCTTGATGTAGTATTCGGTAGACTAATAAAATGTGGTATGAAGTTAAAATTATCAAAATGTGAATTTTTTGCCAAGAAAGTCAAATACCTCGGGCACATCATAACTGATAAAGGTATCATGCAGGACATTGATAAATTAGCAGCTATAAAAAACTTTCCATCTCCATCAAGTCGTAAACAGCTTCAACGTTTTATTGGTTTCCTACAATTCTATCGCCGCTTTAACAAACAGATGTCTCATTATACGGCACAACTGAGTCATGTTTTATCATCCTCTAAACCATGGATATGGGGGCTCAAGGAAGATGCAATTTTTAACCAGTTGAAGGATGCTTTTCTGAAAGCTGTTATATTAAATCATCCAAATCTCAACCAACCGTTTCATATAAATGTTGACGCATCGGATTACGCCTTAGGTGCGGAAATTTTTCAATATGATGAGAAAGGAGAAAAAGGAGTCATAGCATTTTTTAGCAAAACTATGAATGCAGCCCAGAAGAAGTACACAGTCACGGAAAAAGAACTACTAAGCATTGTCGAAGTATGCAAGAAATATAGAACGTTGTTGTTAGGCCAAAAGATTTTTGTTAACACAGACCATAAGGCTCTGACTTTCTTCAAAACAGCCAAGTTAACCAACAACCGACTATCTAGATGGTTTCTGTTATTGCAAGAATTTGACCTAGAACTCACTCACCTGCCAGGTAAACGAAATCAAACTGCTGATTTCTTGTCCAGAGAAGGAAGTGACACCTATGCAAATGAACGACATTCCAATGCTATGTAGCCGAAGATCAACCAGTGCCGTTACCCTTCAATATATCGCCGCTCCTGCACACCGAACTCCTTACATCTGAAAAATTTAAAAACGCACAATCAATGGACAATAAAATCACAGATCTCATTCGCAAGTTATCCAACCCTCCAGTAGAAGAGCACCAGTATCTACAACGCTACACTGTTTTCAACGACCATTTGTTTTATAAGGCTAATAAAAACTCCGATTTTTGGCATCTAGTCATACCACACACCCTAGAAAAGGACGTAATTTTGGAAGCACATGAACGAATTGGTCACTTTGGCATAAGAAAAACAATACATGCCCTGAAAACGTGTTGTTACTTCAAAGGATTGAACAAAAAGGTTACACAGTTAATAAGAGCCTGCGACATCTGTCAAAAAACAAAGCATAACCGTTTTCATATAGCAGGAGAAATGATACCTATCTTACCCTCACAACCACTTGAATTAATATCAGCTGACATCTATGGGCCACTACCTCAGTCTATACACCAAAAACGCTTTATTTTTGTCTTAACCTGCTTGTTCTCAAAATATACAATGTTCTTCCCTATTGGTAAAATCACTGGTGAAAAATTAGCCAAATGCATCACCGAAAGATGGACCAATGAAGTTGGTAAACCACAGCGCATATTGTCAGACAACGCAACCTATTTTTGCAGTGCCAAGTGGAAACAAATTTTAGAACAAGCCGGCATTAAAACGTCAAGAGTCTCGGCGTACACTCCCAGTGCAAACCCAGTGGAAAGAAAAATGAAAGAAATTTCAAGATTTATGAGGGCATATAGCAGTCACCGTCATCAACAATGGGTCAAATATGTACCGTTCCTAGAACACTGCATTAATAACTGTGTAAGTGACAGTACCGGGTACACTCCCCACGAAATTATATTTGGCACAAGAAACGAATCATTTATTCAGAGCCTAATCAAGTTTCCAAATCCGGATAAACCTAACCCAAATTTATACCAACTGGTTCGCAATAGGTTAGACAAATCCGCAAAACAAAGGAAAAAATACCATGACAAGGCTACAAAGAAATTCAAATATGAAGTCGGAGATGAAGTACTGGTAAAAGCACATAAATCTTCAGATGCCCTAGGCAAGTTAACTAAAAAATTCTTCCATCTTTACACAGGACCGCATCGAGTGACCGACGTTTCACAGCACAACACCGTCAAGATTCAAGATTCCGAGAACGCCAATAATCACTGGTGGGAAAACGTAATAAATGTAAAACCCTACCGAAGAGCCTAACCAATAAACAATTTCAACTCATCTAATAAACAACAATCCACTTCAAAAGAAGAAATTGAAATCAACTTTAAATCAAGGAATAAAACTGAAAACAACTTTAAGAATTTTACCAACCTGATCAAGCCATCCGCCTCGTGTCAGAGTCATCATCGAAACAATCGCCTGGTATCATCTGCACAACTGAAAAACAGAAACAAGAATTATATTATCCACGGAAAATAATTATAAATTAGAAATAACATGAAATTAGTAGTGAATAGGAGGAAAGAAAATAAACAAAGTTTATTTGAAAAAATGTGTAAATCTAACCTTGAAATACAGAATCGATAGAAAAATCTATTCAGAACCAAAGCCTGTTCGATAATTTTCTTCGTCCCACCAACCAATGTGTACGAAATCCTAGAGTCAATGTTAATAGAATCAAAGCAATATCGTTATTCAATTATTAATGTAACATATTATTTAATGTGAAATCATAAGCAAAAACGCAACCAAAAATATATATTTATGTTAATTTGCACGAAATGCGCATGTTCTATGTCATATATGAATGTATCTCTAAAAAAAAAAAAAAAAAAAAAAAAAAACTCCAAAGAAAATGAAATTCTTACCTTTAAATGTGAAATTTATTACTGTTGCATCAAAAGATCATGAATTGTAATTCAAATTGATAAATGTAATCTTAAGGACTTAATATTTGTAACCAACATTGATAAAAATCAAGAAAGCCATTTCAAGTGTAACCCTGTTTGTACGCAACGTACTAAGCGCAAATAAGAAATTGCTCGAGTCAAACGGTAGACGATTGTCAAGTCACCGAAGTAAAATCACACTCTCACCCAATTTATGTAAAAGCCAAACCAAAGAGTCGAAACCTGTAATAACTATGAAAAAATGATGAAAGTCTATATTTGTTGCAAATACTGTTCAAATCTTAAGAAGTAATATGTGAAATCTTGTATATTTGTTATAGTTATGGGTCTGCTCATAAGCCACCCATGAATGGAAGTTGTGGAGTTGTTTTAATGAAGGATCCAAGAGACCTCATTAATTATTGTATTTCGATTGTATCCAATGGAAGGAACAATCAATTATTTATTTTCTCGTAGCCAAAAGTGCACGATATATTGTTTTTAGTGTTAAGTGTTGAGTTTTCGTAGAAGTAAGGAGATGAAATAGTGTATTCATCACAATATCGGATTTTTCAAATAGTCATTGTTTCGACTCGTCTCCCAATTACCTATTTAAAATATCCTGGGGGCTTTTGTGTGATGAATTTTTCAAATAGATCTCATGAAAAGAGAGAAAAATTGTGATTACCTTTTAAAATGAAAGAATTTGCTAAAGGAATAGTTAGCGACCGAGCGATAAAGCTTACTTATCAATAACTGTATATTAGATAAGAGTACCGTTCTGTACTGAATATTTTTCTAGGAAAATTATTCAATAAAATTATAATTATTTTGCGAATAAAGCACAAATTATTTACGAATTGCTCACTGATTTTGAGGTTACACTTTGTTTACTATCGATCAGATGTTTTTAAAACAGTTCGAACGCAGCTGACTGATTCAAAGCATTGTCAAATATCATGCCGGTTTCATGCAAGGTAAAATATCATCTCTAAAAATTATAAAACTATCAATAAAGGATCAAGAATTTCAAATAAAAAAATAAATGTATGTATTATTGTTGAAATTATTTATTATTTAAGAAATTGTATTATGCGTCAGGTCTTATTGTAACTAAATAGGTCATAGCATGAAATTATATTATTGATAAAATGGCAGAAATTAATTATAATAATCTCAAACCTAATAAAAATTGTACAAGAATATTAATTTATTAATAATTTAATTCAACTGAACCACATGGTAATTAAATCTCTTGGCAGGTCTAAGCCAATCACAGTGCATAGAAATAGCACCAAGACGGTGATCGTTTGAAAGCAACACATGTTAATCTATTATCAGACACCAACCCTGCCTTATCAGTTACACTAGCACGTGTACATTGTATGAGAGGAACTATGTCTATAAGATTAAGCAGTTTTAAGAATTACATAAATTAAATTATTATTGTAATTAAAGGAATTGTATTCTACTACTTGCCACTGACGTCATGTTTACGTCACAAGCGTTCTACCAATGGCAAATTTTTATGCAAATTATTACATTGAGATTCCGAGAAGCAAGGTCTAGCCTAAAAGCTTAGAGAAAAGAACAGCACTTCCCTTTTGAAATCCTTACCGTGTAGATCTCTTTTATAGTTACCAAAGACCTATTTGTAAAATTTCTTGTTCGATTTTTAAATGTTCTATTTGTGAGCCGATATTTTAGGCCAATCTATTTGTTATTTATAAATTTCTGTTTTCATCAATCGATAAATTAAAAGCTTAAAGTAAATTATCCCTTAATTAATTCGGTGAAGGAGATATTTAAATTAAAATTCCCCACGTGCTGAAACCAAGCCTGGATTGCCGCCGATCAAACGATTTTTGATCTAAAGAAGAAAACCACGACTACCAAGGAATTTCACGTGAGTTATAAGTCATAAGGGGCCCCAATCTACGCTTCGAAAATATTTCAGTGCAGAAACATAAATTTTTCTTCGTTAAATTATTGGCCACGCCGACAAGCGCTTTAGCATTTAAGAGCCTAGAATTTATTCATATTTAATTTCTAAGAATTTGTAGTTGATTAACTATCCTCCGCTGCCTGAACCACGACCCCGAGCATTTTTAAAAATATTTTATAATTCATTTTTTCACTATTTTTTCAAAATTGTTCAATTTTATCAATTGTAAAATTCTGTTGAATCACGCATGGTATCATGCAAGCACAAGAAATTTTTTAACTATTCTGTTAATGCCAAATTATTATCAACCTGTAAATCAAATCCTGAATCTGCACTGTATGATTACATATTTTATTGTAATATATTTCAGTTTTGTTAATTCGCTTTCTGAGTTCGATTATTTCTTAAGCCTGTCAATTATTGTGTCTGATACGTTCTATATCATCAAGAACCGATCGAATACGATCATTGAAATAATTGAATTAAGCTGGATATTGGAACAGGTCTAAGTGGATGTAGCGAGTGGGGTCAGATCGAGATATTTATTCTTTGTCCTTACCTGCTCATATATCAGCTTTTATCTGTTACCTACCTCGACTTAGGAGCGAACACATCAATTGTACAGCAGTGGCAGCCATAGATCATATAAATTCCTACAATAGAGCTTAAAACCCGACAAGACTCTGATCTCGAAATATATTCTGAACGATATTTGGTTCAAATACCGTATTTTAATCCTTCAGAACTTATTAGAGACGCAGTCCCGTAAATTATCTACCTCGGGATTTTTGCTCGACCTGTATGATTTTGTATGCTCATTCTTCACAGGTAATAATTTTAAGGTATCCGTATTCAGTGTTTAGCGATCGCTACACTACTTATAAAAATTTCATCATTATACAATTTGTCATTAGAAGAATCAAGGGTGAGCGAGCGTTTAGGCCTCCCGCGATTCCGACAATTGTATTGAGTCTTGTAGTGAGTCAATCAGTCTGGTGTTCACTCAGCGTCCACGCACGCAATTACAAAATTTATAGCCGCTACACCATTGACTCAGTACAAGATTCACCCTACATGTGTGAAGCCATCAAATACCGCTCCACATGATTGCCGGCCCAACGTGAGGCATTTAAATACAGCATTACATCACCCTACGTGTATTGTCCTATCCTTGGAGGTGAGAGTGACTCCCCAGGTAGAGCTCTACAATATATATATATATATTATATATATATATATATATATATATATATATATATATATATATATGGTACTTATCCTATAGTGTTGAGGAATTAAAATAAATTGCACACCATAAACAATTTGATACATATATTAACAAATATTGCAAAAATAGATCAGGGCAAAAATATAAAGAGCGATAAAAATATATAATATAAAAATAGAACAATAATCGAAATCAGTAACTATCACAGGCTAAATACTATTCTATAAATTATAGCACGAAACGTTACCATGTGCTTTTATCTTTTAATCATATGCATCCTTTGTATGTAGCTGCGATGTAAGCTTGCTAATACTTGTCGACTTGGACAATTCCATAAAAAATAGATTCCTTAAAATCAACTTGATAAATTGGCAACCAATAATCCAAATATATATATATTAAATTCTCTAGTATCTAATAGATTCTTTGTAATGAATATATATTTATCTCAGGGTGCAAGATTCGGCACCTGATGGAATAAGTAGAGCAATTCATCTAGTGAATCAGAGCTACAACAAACTATCGCGAATTATTGCAAAAATTAAAGATCATATGAATATGTATTAATAGCCTAGATTTTATACTTCTTTGATTTATTAGAATTTTCTGAAATGTACTGACTCATTATTCCTCTAATAAAATACCTTTAATACTATATTTACTTGCGCAAGTATTTTTTATTAAATTCTTAATTTATAAGAAAACCCTTTCGACGAGCTAGCTTTGATTATTATGTAATTTCGAAGCATTGAGGGCGCCCATCACTAATTCAATATTTCTCACTCACGTGTCGAAATCTTCTTATGAGCCGCTGATGTCGATCCAACTCCTGGTGGTCCTGGACTATGGTAGCCGGAGTCGTCTCTTCCAAGGGGTTACAAAAATTATTTAAAAATGGAAATGACTTCTGCTTTATAAGAGCATCACAAAGTCTTATAAGAAATTTAATAATTCAATCTAACTTTAGCTTTTTACAAGTTATAGCAAGGTATTAAGCTCTATAATATTTAGGGACCTCTCATGGTGGCATTTGGCAGGCGAGTGTTGGTTCTCCTTTCTCAATTTTACAATTCTTATTTCCGACTTCCAAATTTACATAAAATTTGAATATCCTGGTCCTCCGCCATTTAAGGTTCAAATAGACCGTACTAAAATATTAAATTATTACTTATGTTGTATGTTTAATAATTTCTTTGCCTTCGGGCCATATCCATAACATAGACTATACAACAATTTTATATAAATCCCAATCATTTGTATAAATATATATAAATATTTTTGAATCGGCATACTATTGCCGCCTATTAACTGCCATTATGTGATTGGTGCATGCAAATTGTTTCAGTATTCATGCGCTTGGTAATCTCCTATTTCCTGGATACATTTAATTATTTTTATTAGGTTTTTTAAATATGCCCTCTACATGCTAGTTAATTTTCTATATATTACTATTTGTTTCATGCTTCATAATAGTTAGCCACGTGACCTTTTGTTCTTCCAAATTGCATACCGTTTTGCCGCAATAGATTTCTGCCAAGATGCTTGGTCAGATTCTACGTTGCATGGCTCGGTCGATCGTTAGGTCGCCGATTACTAAATGTTTATGCCTAACCTCAATCTTCAATATTTTATATAATATTATATATTAGCAAAAAATTATTTCAATTCCTTTTAGGCTGTTGTACAGTTTAGCCAGGACAAGCTGATGTTATCTAATCTTTATGTTATCTCTTTGGCGATATTAGCCAGTTACTTTACTCAGACCTATTAATATTTCAGCTAGGGATTTTTATATCTACCCAAATTTCAATATGTTACAATGTATGAGTGTATGTGCGTCTGTGTACACGATATCTCATCTCCCAATAAACGGAATGACTTGAAATTGCTTTCAGAAAAAAATTAAGGTACCCCAATTTCTAAATTTCTATACGTTTCAAGGTCCCCTGAGTCCATGAAAGTGGTTTTTGGGTATTGGTCTGTATGTGTGTGTGTGTGTGTGTGTGTTTGTGTGTTTGTGTGTGTTTGTGTTTGTGTGTGTTGTGTGTGTTTGTGTTTGTGTGTGTTGTGTGTGTGTGTGTGTGTGTGTGTGTGTGTGTGTGTGTGTGTGTGTGTGTGTGTGTGTGTGTGTGTGTGTGTGTGTGTGTGTGTGTGTGTATGTATGAGTGTACGTGCGTCTGTGTACACGATATCTCATCTCCCAATAAACGAAATGACTTGAAATTTGGAACTTGAGGTCCTTACACTATAAGGATCCGACACGAACAATTTTGATCAAATGCAATTCTAGATGTGCGGATAAAATGGCGAAAATGTTGTCAAAAACAGGGGTTTTCGCGATTTTCTCGAAAACGGCTCCAACGATTTTGATCAAATTCATACTTAGAATAGTCATTGATAAGCTCTATCAGCTGCCACAAGTCCCATATCTGTAAAAATTTCAGGAGCTCCGCCCCATCTATGCAATGTTTGATTTCAGATTCCCAATTATCAGGCTTCAGTTACAATTTAAACAAAAAATACCAAGTGGAAAAGATTGAGCATAAAAATCTCTACAATTAATGTTCAGTAGCATTTTCACCTGAAATTCAAGATAAGGTCGAAATTCGAGAAAATTTCATTATTTCAATTGCAAACTGACTTCGTTTGTCTCCGGCGTTATTGTCATGTCACCAGCTGGCTTGGATCTTTGAAAAGTAGACTTGAGATGCGCGCGAACACTAGCGTCAGGTGATAAATTTTCATAACGGCAAGGAAAGTTGTGTGAGTGCGCCACACCAGATTCTTAATCGATTGTAAAACATGTGCCAAATGTTGAACAGCTGAAGATGATGTCAAGAGCAAAGAAACCCTGGATTTTGTGAAAATTGGATAATAGCCTACATATGAAACAAATGTTGTTCTGTGTTTTCATTCCATGTGTACTCTAATAAGTTTCTGCTACAATCCCTCTGAATTATCACTCTCACATTCACTCTTCAGATTACTCCATAGCTAAGAAATGTAGCCCCTCTCTCTTCAAGCCCCTCACACACACATCGGTTTTTGTTCGTCCGATATTTTGCCGTCATTATGATTTCTATTAGATTAAACGGAACTTGACAAACATCATCTGTTTGAAATCATCTGTTTAATCTGATAGAATTTATACAGATGGAAAAATACTATACGAACAAAAATGATATGTGTGCGGGGCTTAGAGATAAGGATTGTAGCTAGAAAAGTAAGTCATTCCTTGCTGTATAAGGCAAAGGCTGATAGAGTCATACAACCATACAGAGACCACGTGAAAGGAGAAAGAGAAAGAGTGAGTGAGACAGAGAGTGATGGTGAGTGAGAATGAGAGAGTTAGAAAGAGAGAGAAATATAATTCAATTGAATAATTGACTTTATTAATGGCGGAGTTGGGACTCTAGGTTCTCTCTGCCACAAAACCATTGAAGAGAGAGAGAAAGAGACATTGAGTTGGAAAGAGAATGATAGAGGTTTGCTGGTTCTTTATGATAGCGGCACAGCAAAACGACCACCTAAGAGGCGACGCAAAATAAAAATGAGATTGTCGACCGAGTTTTAGGCTAGGCTGATACGACCCTGCAAGACTTCACGTATCCACTTGGTCCCTGCGATAGCCTACTTATGGGGGCCGAATGCGGAATAAAAACGGCCGCCGGACACATCCGGACCGTAACGTTACGTAACGCTAACGTTGACAATGGGAATGGAAACGCCAGCAAGCCACGAGTCGGCCACAGTAAGAGGCTGTAGGCTGTATACTCCGGCGTTTACTATTATTCGCGGCTATCGACGTACGGTTATTGTTGCACTCTGAAAATAATACGTGAGACCCGGAGCTACTCGTAACCTGGTACTGTGATGATGGTAATACGAGGAAGGTTCTCGAAGTATGCTGTAAAACTTGACAAATTGTCAATTTGTTAGATTAGATCAGATTGTGTTATAATCAGTTTTTCAATTTCAAGAACAGTAATTACAGATTCCAACATCACTGCCTTCTGAAACTTGATGAATATTGTCGAATGAATTTGTTGAATTAGCTTATGTCATCTGGATAAAATAAGGAATGACAACATGAGAGCTGAATTGAATGTAGAACCGCTATTGGATATTCTGAAGAAATATCGGGAAAATTGGTCTACTCATTTATTCAGAATGCCATCCAATAGGCTGCCAATATTACATGGGAGTACAAACCCGAAGGAAAGCGAGGCATAGAAAGACCAAGAAAGAAATGGATGCCGGTACAGGCCAATAGAGCCTCATCCTTGTAAGAAGATTATGATGATGATGAGCTTATGTCATCATCAGTTTTTCAATTTCAAGAATAATAATTGAAGATTTCAAAAATCACTTGCTATAGTGAGGTTCACGTTATAATGGCATTATAGGAAGATACGAAAATAGTATTGCTGATTCTCTTCCCTGTCACTGCCTTCTGGAGAGGAAAGCTGAAACCGATATAAATCTGATGACTGACTGACTGATATAAATCTGATCAGTAACTCTACAATGATCGTATATATTTTATTTTTCAAGAAAATATATTTTTCAATGATTCATTAATGAACTTCCATGAATGACGATGGATATCTTGTTAAATCAATATCATTTCTACATTGTTGAAAACGTTGCTGGTACCGTTGCGGAGCTAGAAAAGGATACCGCTATCTCCTTTGTTGGATAGTAGACAAGGATAGCTACATCAATGATAACAAAATTCTGCCATGATAACGTGGACCTCACTATAGTAGATTAGGATACAAACTTGAAAGTTTATCAATATCTCTTTATAAATCTTGATTCCCGCATATCATTGTCAGTGAAAGTGTCCCATACAGTTAGAATATTATTCCCATAAGTTCTAATGGGACTTTTCATACTCGCTCGACCAGACTACTCGAAAATTTTATTTCCAGAACAATCAGTATATCCTCTATTTTACCCTTAATGAAATTACAATTCATTATCCTTCATATTTCATAATATATTTTTCATTTTCTATAATGACACGACTGATTTTGTGTATACATCCCATTATCAAGTTGTTTACAAATGAATAGACCTATTATTTTTATTTTCAAGTAAATTTTGTTTGGGCGCATAATAATGGTTTGGTTGGTAGTGATGTTCACGTTATAATAGCAGTGTTTGATCAACATTGGTTTTATTATCTTTGTTCATCATTTAACAGAGCAGATAGCGCCATCCTCTCCTATAGAGGGGTCCACGTTATAATGGCAGTGTTTGATTAGCAATGGTATTGCTATCCTTGTCCATCATTCAACGAAGCGGATAGCGCTATCACTCTCTCGCTTTGCTCTGTTGCCAGATCGGCTTTTAACAATGCAGAATTAATGATTAATTAACAAAGTATTCCATCTTAATTAAGAAAATTCATTATGAAATTATTGAAATATATAATTCCTTGCTAGATAAAATATAATTCATTATTTTGAACGATAATGTACAATTAATATTAAATTAATAAACCTCAATCAGCTTCAGTCAAAAAGGCATTGACAAGACAGTGAGGATCTGCAACGTTGCTCTCTCACCTTTCTCCACTGCCATTATAACGTGGACCTCACTATAGCTCCTCAACGTTGCCAGACCGTTCTATAACCATGTTTATAACAATAATTAATTAACAAAATATTCAATCTCAGTTATGGGAAATTATCATTCAATCATTGAAAATATATTCTATTAACGAATGAATTATAATTTATCATTTCAAACGAAAATGAACAGTAGATATAACATCAGATATCATCACTTTATATACCGGTATCAGCTATCTATAGAAGGCATTAGCAAGGCAGAGAATCGGCAACGCTGTTCTACTGTCTCCCTCCACTGTCATTATAACGTGAACCCCACTATAGTGATTGTAAAATGACAATGTAATTGTATAATGGTTCAATATGGTTTACAAGTATTATTACATTTACAACTGCGGGTTCGAATCTCCATATTGCAATGACACGGCTATTAACCCTTCATTGTCATCACATACTGGAATTCACCAATCGATGATTGGCTAATACAGGCTCCAATGTAGCAAATGATGAACAATAAATGAGATGGAATATAATAAAAGCACATAAAGGTGGGCTCATTCGCCAGTATGTGTGAGTGTGTGTGAGCGTGTTTGTGGACTGCTCGTCTGCCATTTGTGACGAACTCAATTCAATTTCCGTAATTACAGTATCAAATTTTAATCAATGTTTGATGGATCGAGGGTTGGATGGAATTGCCGCAGAAAAGACGGACGAGAGGCATCATAAAAGTTAACAGCTATGGAGTTGGAGTTTAATAATCGAAATACATCGCCTACATACCTATGTGCATCATATATATTCCCCAAATACATAACTGAGTCAGTGTGTACTGGGCAGTCTGCCAATGAAGGAGGAAGAGAGTGTGTGGGAGAGATGGACAGGGAGAGAGGGTGGAAGAAAGAGAGAGAGAGTGAGTGCGAGTGAAGGAGAGTGTTCTACCGACATCAGTAAAACTGAGCAGTGCTGAGCCGCAACTGAGAATTTAATTATGCTAGCAAATAACAGGAATACTTTCGGATGAACTATTCTGTTGAGCGACTAGAAACCGAGTTGTTCCAATTTGAATTCAAATTGTGAATTCATTGAATTCATCGACACTTCTGTCTCTCATCTCATCTATGGTTGAATTGAGCTCATGAAATTCCAGGAAGAGAAATCAGGTTAGATCGAACTCCGGCAAGGGACTCTCCACAATTGAATTCCATAGTGTATTGTTGACCAAGCGAAGTGAGGTCTAAGATTCGAGTCACGGTGTTGCATTTCTCTTCATGTTTATGTTCATATGTTTATATGTTGCGCATTTACAGTGAAACGCAGCAATAGATTTTCATGAAATTTGACAGGTATGTTCATTTTTGAATTTCGCGTCGACGTATACATAAGGTTTTTTTTTAATTTCGCATTTTAAGGATAATATAGGTGGAAAAGGAGTTTCCTTCGAACACCAATATTACCGTGAAAATCAGACTATAGAATTATTCATCATATATCAGCTGTCTAGTGGACTATAATACTACTCGTTCAAAAACATCTATCATCTTGAAATAGTACTTTACGTAACAAGTCCGGTAACGATAATTTACCGCATAAGTATGATTGTTCCTGCCCGAAACGTAGTTGAGGGCAGAATTATCATACGAAAGCGGTAAATTATCGTTACCGTACAAGTTACGTACAGTATTTTTTGTCATAATTATCATAATTATCTCAGAAAGAATAATATTGCTGGAAAACAGAAACCATTACCTGCTGCTGCTCGAGCTACTGCATTCTATAAACATGACCTAGTCCGTAGAGCCTAGTTCATAACAGACGAACCCTTTGAGCACAAATAAAATAATAAAGGCCTAAATTATAAGATTTCAGATGAGTTCTTATAACTTGAAACTCCTTAAATGAGTTCTTCAATTATTTGAGTAAGTATATCAATTACTTAGATGCTAACATACTCGACTGTAAAGAGAACATTATGATCTCTTCACAGTATAGTATGCTGTAATGGAAATAACATGTTTTCTTGTTCTGCAAACATCTGTTTACCGGCTTGATTTAATGCATGGAAAACAGCTGCAATTGAGTAAGTATGACAAAAACGTATCTTTCCATCAACATTGGTAGACAGGTGTCTACTAACTTTGTCTTCCCATAAGCCGAGGCCATGATTCTAGTTTGGAGTTTGGAGTTATTGATAGAAAACATTTTTTTTCACATTTTTCTTTCTTAATCTGATGATTAAAACTACAACAAATATTTTTGAAAAGAAATTGATTTCTAAATTCATGGAAAGTGAGAAATGAAGTTTGTAGGAAATCAGCATTATGGTAGTTTATTTTGTTAATTTCAACACAACGATTTTTCACCAACACGACAACACAGAATGTTCTCTGATGGGTTGATTGGATTGGCGTACCGACGGCAGCCAGACCTGATAACAGCGCTTACACTCACATTCTGGGACGACACGTCAGGGTACGATAGAATAGAATAGAATAGAATAGAATAGAATAGCTGATTCCAGGACAGCAAGCTCTATGTCTATTTAGGATTTTTTCTAGACGTTTTTAATTGATAAATTACCTATTAATTTTCGAGAAAACATAACCAGGTGAATGTAACTTACTGAGCGCAAGGTCTACTGTTCACAGAACTACTAGTTAGTCAAGAGGGGAAGAGATTGATTCTACAATATAACTACAATATAGAACATCAATTGATAAACTATCTGGACAGGGTACTTGTTATATTTCATTGACGTTTCCTATTGCATTGTTATTGCTATAATGGAATAAGAGTATTCTTATTCTTATTCAGTGGCATAAAATGCACAGCGAAGTGCGAAGTGTGCCAACTTATGCAACGCAAAAAGGAGAAAAGAACTCCGGCTGACCAATCTGCCTCAATCTAGAGCTGCGTACACATATACGCGCTTCCAACCCGCACCGAGCACGCTCCGCCCGCGTACCGCCCTCGTACCGCCCTCGTACCACCCTCGTTCCTCCATCGAACCACAGTCGCTCCGCCCACGCACCCATCATGAACGTTACGGAAGATGTTAGATCTTCTCGCGTTCCCCGATCGAACCACTGTTGCTCCCCGGTCGATCATCAATCGCTCTGTTGGAGTGATGTTCGGTTGCGGAGCAGAGCGAAAGTCTGTACGCACCTTATGATTCGGATAGAAACCACTCATTTATTCTAATTTCACTAAAACTCATTCGAAATCAAAGAGTAATTCTAGCAGAATTATTGCAAAGTGAAATACAAAATGTGAAATATCATAATTTATCATTTGAATAATTTTCAAGTCATGTTTTTCAAAGATGATTACTGAACTAGCAGATAACCATGTCCAAAAATTATGTCCGATGAATAAACAGTATGACCAGAACAGAAAATATGAAAGATGAATTATTGAGGAACTATCTCTGATAATAACTTTCCTATTTAATAGGAAACCTTATCATTTCTGCTAGTTGATTATCGATATAATTCCATGGAAGGTAATCATAATCAGTTCATTCCATTCGGAAAATGTTTTTCCTGGAACTACGTTTCTTCTACTACAACGAGACATAATTTACCGTATTCTTATCGACGCCCAATCGTTTATCTTTTTCATGAAATCACACATTGTAGTCAGGCTGATAATTTTCCAACTATTACAATCTTAACGAATCATTTTGTTAACCAAAACATTCTCAGCTGATCATTTCGCTATCTAGAACATTAATGTGCGTACAGATATACGCGCCGCGAACATGAGCAATTCACTTTTAATCAGCTGATTATATTTGTATTTTTACAGAAACGGTAAGATACAGATATAAAAAGCTTGGCATCAGCTGATTAAAAGTGAATTGCTCATGTTCGCGGCGCGTATATCTGCACGCACCTTTACGTTACCTGGAACCATCTTAACGAATCATTCTGTTACCTACAACATTCTCAGCTGATCATTCCACTACTGAGAGCATTCTAGAACATTCCGCATAGGTAAGTATAATACTCCTCCTTTTAGCTCCAAAATAAAAATGTATACATTCTTGTTATCAAATAAAACTAGACTAGACTAATATGTTCACATATTTGTGAACATATAATCAACTGGACAAATATGTTCAAAAAAATAATTTATTCACTTACTGTTACAACGAGATCTTCCGGCAGGTCCGCCAACTTCATGGTTGAAAAGTCATAGACTTGTCAATAATGAAGATGGTGAACCTGCTGAAGGATCATAATGTCACAGTGAGTGAATAAATTCATTCATTAAAGAAATTTGGCTGCTTGTCGTATTAATTTAATAACAAAAAGTGATTCTAGTAAAAGATCTGTGTGAACTTACTCTGCTAGCATGGTTGCATACTCAGCCCCTGCAATTCATATTCATTTTTTGAGAACCAGTTGTGCTCTACAATTCAGAAAAGCGATGCTATTACAATGTAGGCAATACTTCTATCATGCATTCAAGCATATGACACTCCTAACAACGAAAGTAACATTATCATTGTTCTTAGGTAATGAATGATGTTGATCTTGTCAGAGCTATTTAGCTACCGTAGAGATGTCTGTTATCCATGTTATCACCCCAATATAGAATAGAAATTGTCTTTATTTCATCAATGAAAAACAATAAAATCTTACACTTCAATCATGTCTTGAAGCTCATCAAATGCTTCACAAACTCATCCCAATATGCTGTTATCTTTTCATCTTAATTTATTTGACAACTTTTTCCCAACGCTCTACGCAGCATATAATAGGAGAAATCATTATTGATCTAATTTTTTCCATGAACGAGAATGGTTCAAAATAACGAGTATGTATTGATGAACTGTAGTACTTTACAGGACTGAATTAACTGAGTATGATTGGGTCCACGGATATATTTGTTTGTGATAATAACAGAATGCAGCATTTTTTCTTCGTATTCAAGAATTTGTAAGTTTATGCTACAGATCCCTGACATTGAAAGTTGAATTTATAAGAAAAATAAAACAAGTCAAGGATATGGTTTGATCTCGACTGTACATGTTGTTCAAGTTTCCCAAGTTGTCAGTGGGAATTGAGAAATTCTTTTGAAAGTTAAATATTGCCAAACGAAGCTTCACTTCTCCATCACTCCCAACCTTGGAGTAAAATCGCCCAGCTCATTTCGACCCAGTTTCTTTCTGAAGGTCGTCTGTAAATTTTGTAACAGGATCCTCTCTCCAACTTCTTTCTCTCTCCTATCCTTCTTTTCCTTCCTCCCACTTTCTTACTTTTCCTTCACCACTTCTTCCCCTCCCACCCCACAACATAAAACACGCAGTCGTTCTGTAACGATGGAACTCCCCCGAGGCAAGCTCTGCTACAACTCTCTTGCAATCTGTTCTCATCTCCCTCAATCCAATCTCTCCTATGATTCTGCGTCCCTCTCCTTTTTTTGATATATTTTTTACGAAGTCTACTATCTTTCTCTCTCTCTTGCTCTCTTACAAAATGTTTTCCTGTACTATAGCCCTGAAAAAGAGATCAATTCAAATGCAATGTATTCTTAATTTTTGATTAAGATTATTAGATGAGCAACTTTATTACCTTATATATGACCTAATACAACCAGCATTACGAGGACAGAAAAATAGTTAACCAATTCTCACACGAATAACGTGGGATGTTATAGTTTAATTTCATGAGATTCTAGTGGATTTCTTCTGATGGAGGTTCCAAGTTGGATGATGTTGTTCAGAATCCATCATGTTCCCAAATTTCCTGGTTTGAATGATGTTTTCACACTTATAATAGAATAAATAATCACACTTATAATGACTTATAATAATGATCAGGCAACCGCGAATGGAAATAATCTACAATATTGAAGAGTACCGTATCTACTTTTAAGTGAACTTATTCGGATTTCCTCCTGACGAATCAAGAATACTGGAAATAATACATTACAAATCGATTAGTGGTTGAAAATGTCTTGAGTTTTCATCACACAGCACGTCAATTACACATAAAAAAATCATGGTATTACGATCAAGGTAATTAATCAAGATACCATGATATTCGATCGAAGTAAAGCAAGCTGCACAAGGTAGCAACAGTTGCTTCCACTAAGCTTATACAAAGTGTCGTGGGAACACGGAATTGGAAATGCCTTGTACATTATTTGTGTTACGGACATTCTCATTTCCGTGTTCCCGCGACAGCTGAGTAAGAGATACTATTGTCCATATGTGTGCAGGAAACTCAGGGTGACCATTCACGACAGGACAACTGTGCAATCTTATCGTCACATGTGTATAACATTATAGTCATACATTGTTGTGTCATCACAGCGGAAGGTTTCAAAAAATATTTTTCCAAGTTTGGTTTTTGAGGAATTTTCTTTTTTTTCGCTTATTTCTCATCCGCTGACCTATTTGAGGCTACAATATATTCATTTTTGTATCATTGAAGTCTGTAATTTTACAGTGATTTATTCATTGTTATTGGTTGTTCATCTTATGCTGGAAACTGCTGTCAAACAGCTGTTGATTGTTCGAGGCCTCTCGCTGATGACACAACATGCATGATGAGCATGTCTGTACACACATGTTCAAACACTTTCCCTGTCGTTAGTCGTCACCCATGGAAGTGAACGCTGAATAAAGGAATTGAAAAAAAATATTCTTATTGAAATAATAGTGACAGTGTTGTTTTTTTTGACGTCTTCTCCTTGCACTATCATTTTGTGTTAATTTTTGATTGTGACGATTCAATGTTGCGAAGCTTGTATTTTCTATGCAACTCCTTGAATAAATTAGATCCGATTGATCGAATAATAATTTAAGAATTAATTCTTATTTTTAATAATTATTTATTTATTCAGCGTACGGCAGATACACAACAAATATATAGCTCATGAGTTTCAAATGTCTGGATATACACTGTACATTTCCAAATGCTTTGATATGTTGTGTAGTTTTCGGTCAGGGAAACATACGTTTGTCTGACTGCCATTATTTGCTAGTCCATTTAGCGTTACCCAATGTGCACCATGAAGGCGAACTAACGTTACACATAGTTAAGTTAAGAATCTGATTGCTTGAACAATTTTGAGGTTGAAGAAAGTTTAAACTCAATTTTCAATTTTCACAGAAAATTTTTTTCTCAAAATCATGTTTACCATAATAATAATAGTATTCCTAATATAAAATCATTATTGAAAAAAGAATCAGATAACTGTAAAATCACATAAGAAAAAAGTAGTTTGAACCTATTACTAGCATTCTACTGCAAGTAATCACGATTTTGGCTGGAAGAAAAGAGCTTCTGTTTGAAACGATCGAAAATGCAAATGACTATAATAGAGACCGAATGATAGCTGGATGGATTGACAGCAAAATCATTACCGGTGAGTGAAAGAAGACAGGGAGCGGGTGATTGTTGGAAGAGGATGAGGAATGTTGAACACGATGGTGGCACGGCCTTATTAAATTGACACTGATTATGCCTCCATTCAATAATTTCATTCTACTTTTCTGCCTTAACGTTCTAAGGGATTCTTGATTCTGCTATCAAAGTCGTCAAGTAACTTAAGTCTTTTTTTGGAGGGAATAAAACTCCCTTTTCCTTCTCCTTCAATTTCTACAGATTTTCTCGTACGTTGACGTTTCTTCCTTCCATCAACACCTTTACAAATTCTCTCTTCTTCCCCCCTACTCAATTCTCCCTTTTCCTCTCTCCTCGTCTTTTGTCATTTTTTTCCTCTCTTTCAAATATCTGTACTTCTCCACAACGCTATCTTATTCTCAATTTTATTTTCATTCTCTCTCTTTGCTTAAATCGCCCTCGTTCCTTGTATTCTTCTCAACATTTCTCACATCTAGATAAAAACCTTTCTATCTAGACTCTACAATGAAGTTCAAATTTCATTCAGGTTTGTGTGACAGAGAGGACCTGGAGTCCTAACTCCGTCCTTCATGAAGGCAATCAATCAATCAATTCTCTTACCAAAATCGGAACTCAACTACCAGCCTGTAGGCAAGAGAGACCGAGGCCGTCCAAGGAAAAGATGGGCAGATATAAGGTTCGAAACAGGCAGAGATGACTAAACACTGAAAGGTAGATGAAGAAGAATTTTCTTTCCTTACATCATTCAATGTACTTTCTATTTTCCACCAAAATATAAGTTCAATTTGAGGTGACACAGTGTTCATATTATAGATCTGAGTTTCCTACCTTCTCACCCCGATATTCATGATCCTTTTATAGCACATTCACTCTGTATCTCTGTACTGTCTCAATTTCATTAGATTTTTTGAAATTCCTCTTCATCTTATTCATATTTTATAACTTCTTTCTTCATTTCTTTTCCCTTCTCTCACTTTTTATCTCTATTCATCGCTTGTTCTTCCTGTTTACTCTCTCATCATCTCTTTATCATCACTTCTAACACTCTTCTCATTTTCCACCAAAATATTATTTCAATTTGAGGTGACGTAGTGTTCATATTATGGATCTAAGTTTTCAAAGTTTATTCGATTCCATTCCTATTTTAAACTGCTCACTCTAGCTATTACTCTAGGGATTGTTCAAGCCAATCCCACATTAACATTGAAATTCAAGCTCTATATTCGATTTTTTTCACAATCAGTTATTCATATTTTGAGATCTAATTCATCTTTTTTCTAATGTGCTGACGAAACACAATCTCTAAATCCGTTCTTGAATAAGGCGATAAAACAATATATCAAATCACTTTACAGATGGAATTAAATAGAGAATGCATTTATTCAAATGCTAATTAATATATAATTATTAATTAACGGAATTCCTAAATAAATGCTTCTGTAGAAGTCTTCGGGGTGATTTACAGCATTTATTTAGGATTTTCGTTGATTGATAATTATATCAAATCAATCTTCATCATTCTTCACACACACTCTCTCTCTCTTTTACTCTCCATTCTTCATGTATTTTCCTTCTTCACCACCATCCTCTATTCATTTCTTTACTCTTTCTTCATCCTATGTTCAACTATTCTCTTATCAACTCTCTCTCAATTTATGTAGTTGCATAACAATATAATTATCTATAGTTATTATATTACAAATTACTTTTTCATATCATATACAGTTCAATAATTATTTTCTTAGTCTATATTATGTAAATTCTATAATTTATCTATAATTTTGCTGTATTGTAAGCTATTGTATATAAGTGTATAAGCCAGTATATATTGTAATCTACATAAATAAAGTACTCAATCAATCAATCAATCAATCAATTCTTCATGTACTTTCCTTCTTCACCACCATCCTCTATTCATTTCTTTACTCTTTCTTCATCCTATGTTCAACTATTCTCTTATTAACTCTCTCTCAATCTTTCTCACATCCACTCACTCCCAATATAATAAATTTTCATTTTTCTCTTTTTCCCACTCACTGTTTCTCGCTTTCTCCCACTCTCTCTCTCTCTCTTCATCCCTCCACCTACTTACTCGCCCTCTTCCCCTTTCTCCAGCCCACACACATTTTCCGAGATCTTGTCTCTCATATTGTCTTGAACCCATCTCCCGTCATTATATATTTGCCAAGTCAAGAACTTTCGAAAGGCTTATATATATTTAAGTTACGAGAGTGCTCTACTCAGCACACCCCCTCCCCTCACAGCCATCCATATCTTGTTCATCATTGTCTTCAATTCTTCTATCATCGCCTCTCCCTCTCGCCCCCTCCAGCCGCTTAAATCACCCTCACTTCATCTATATCTTTCCATGATTGTCTCGTCCTTAACTTTCTATCATTGCATCTCCTTTCTACCCCCTCCAAACATGAATTCCCACCTCTCCTTCGATATCTTATCATCATTGTCTTGTCCTCAACTTTTCTATCATCGCATCTCCCTTCCACACCCCCATCACCAATATCTTGTTCATCATTGTCTTGTCTTACACTCATCACATCTACCTCCCACTTCACCACAATCTGTAAGACCATCTCCCTCCCACACCACCATAATTCCATAAGACCATCTCCCTCGCACCCCTTCCAGCCGCCGCTAATTCTATAAGTCCTCTGACAAAGTAATCTCATCAGCAGCCCCAAATTACTCGCCTTCACTGCACCGATATTCTTCCCCTTGAAATAATATTCAATCCTCAATTAAAAGGAGTAATTCAGTTAGACCAGCTGTTGTCTTGGCCTGCTCTCCTCTGCTATGATTTGATTCTGACAACGACGCTTTTTGCAATTGTTTTGTATTGACAATAATTATCGCCGTCTGGAAAATCGCTGAGTGATTTTCATCTTGTCTGACTTTGCATATAGCCCAGTCACTATATACATTGGTCCATGCAATTCATATTGTAGTTCTGATTTTTTAATATATTACTTGGGTACATAAGTGAATTCGAGATCCAATTTCTTCATGGAAAATTTCCTTGTGCTGGAGATACAGAGTGGCCCAAAAACATCGTATTATCGGCTCGTTTTCCAGTTTTCAGCTATTTCTGCCCAAATCTCGTAATCGGACAGAACAATTTATTTGCTCCCGCCCTTTTTTTAGTTTATAAAATGAGATCATTCATAACTCTCTATCTCCAATGAGTACTGATTTATGATTTTTCAGACCATAATCCTATGAACATAATCCTATAACCATTGTGCGAAATAACAATATGAGTACCATGTAGTTGGTGATGATGGTTGAAGTTGAAAATTAGGTGTTTTCCACAATACAAGGAGCATTTATACAATTTGTATTGAATCTTTCAATACTCACTATCAACTCGCTTCAATTCACAGAGTCGAATTGTCTCATTCTTCTCAGTACTCAAAGCTACATCAATTCCCCGTACAATTGAACAACATAAATTTGTTGAATTGAAGGGCAAGGACCAAGCCATATTAAGCGTTTTCCACAGGCGTTTTTGCATTAGTGACGGTCGAGTCGGAAGAGTAGGAAGCTCTTTGATTGACTGATTGGCCCTCCACAAGAAATCACACTAGGCTGATTCCCAAACGCGAACCCTATCAAAAACTTCTCAGAAAACGCTTCATGTGGATTGGATATTTTATTATAGTGAGGTCCACGTTATAATGGCAGTAGATAACGATAGGAGAATAGCGATGCCGATTCTCTGCATCAATTAATTATATCTACACTGTCAAAATCATAATCGGCATCGTTGTGGACCTAGAAAAGGATATTAACACTGTGCTTTTTCGAATGATAGACAAGGATAGCAAAACCAAAGTTGATCAAATACTGTCATTATAACGTGGACCTCACTATAGTGAAGGTGCGGATAGGAGGAGTGGGTTGCGGTTTAGCTTCAGGTTTCGATCGATGACACTAATCAGATGTTGGTGATAGAAACATTCAAATGTTATTGTGCTGGACGGGAGTCGAGACTTAACCAGCTAACAATAGAAGAATTATTTAGATGTTGTCATTGTGCTGAAACTATATGGAGACTCAGGCCAGGTCGCACAATAATCGGTTCAATTTTAATCGTGATTGATATCACGAGAAACAGTCAGAGAAGGCTTTTCTGAGAAATACGCTTCTCTGATTGGTTCTCAAGAGATTAATCACGATTTAAATTTAACCGACTGATGTGCAACCGGCACTTGAACTTGATGTCCACTCCCATGCCTTACAATGTTACAAGAAGGTAAATCGCAAATTGAAAAGAAGATTCTGATTTTCAATTTTTATGTGAGAATACTTTTAACTATTGATGAGGTAATGTGGATTGCTCTATAAGTACGTTGACGAAGATAGCCTGTTACACTGAAAGGTCGTGTGTGTTGGGTCGTGGATACTTTGATACTTTGATTTCCAATTTTATGTAACAATCATCTCCATAAGTGAGCAGCAGGTAATAAGAACTGAACCATAGGTACGTTGACAAAGATGGCCTCTCACACTGGAATATTGTGGGGTGTGTGAGTTAGGTTAGGTGGTAGAGGTTAGCAAGTTGCCGACCCCTGCGTTGTCATAACGTGGTGAATTAAGTTAATGCCGAGACCAAGTCATGCTGTCGACTCGTCTTGGGGAGGAGGTTACCAAGACGATGAAAAAGTATAAGTGAACAGTGTTTCGCGGTTGGAAGGGGGTGGGAACAGGAAGAGGATGTAGTAGCTTGAGATGTAATTATGAGGGAAGAAATAGCCCCCCGGTAGAGGGGGGGAGCGGAAAGTGGATTTGACAATGAGTTAGAGCCTAGATGCGCTCATAAATCTAGTTGGAGGCCAGGAAGACAACGTAAATCTTCTAGGCCGGATTCTCTTTGGTGGAAATTGGAGATACATTCTATCGTTCTCCTCCTCCCACTCGCTATTCCTTCCTCTCTTTGTCTTCCTCTCGGTGACTTTGCAAGTGCGTCGAGGATGAGGAGCTTCTTTTATTCAGCCTCTTAAGCTGTGCGAGGCGACATCTTCTGTGCGGAAGACTTGCTTAGTTGGCGTTTTCAGCCAAGCCCTTCCCCGCCGGGTTTGTCTCAATGAGAGCCTCTGCTTCTAAGCTACCGGACTGACCGTCTCATTCAACAATGCAGCTCTGGAGGGATTCACAATGTAATTCTAATTGTAGGCCCTCCTATCATCTAGCGTCCAAACTTCGCTTTTTTATGTAAAAACATTACAGTAATACCTCAACTTCCGCAAATTTCATCATATTTCTTGCTCATTATCAATATTGCTCATATTCTTGCTCCAAATTCCTTGGTAACCCTTTAGGTTGATATAATATACCATGCTATTCTACTCTTACTGATAATTTTCTTTGAAGCTAGAACGTTAGTTGAATTTTGTTTTGTTATACATATGAATGAAAGAATCTGAATCTGGATCAATTCTCAATTTCAACAATGCCTAAGATATTATAAGTGGAGAGGTGAGAGCTCGATTTTAATTGTAATAATATACTTTGAGAAGCTGGAATCTATAATCATATCGACCTGAATATTCTGTTCGTACCTTGAATATAGATTTGAATAAATACTGTAGAGTCGAATGTATGGTGTGGAACGATTCAGTATATAACACTTTTAATTGCAGACTCTGCTATTCAGTTTCATCTTAGTCGATATTTCTGAGATCTTGCGAATTTTACTGTACTCGTGATGTGCTTCAGAAGTTTAATATAAGTTAGCTTCTAGATATAATTCTTAAAATGAATTGTATTAGATACTGATGATCTTATTGATTAATAGGCTATAAATATAAAAAAAGATATTATGTGATTCAGCCTGAATTTATCCTCTATGAGGGATGAATCAAATAAATTTAGACTATTATCATTAGAGTGTAGTTTCCATTGTAGATTATTTATCACTTCCTGTTTAGTTGATTTCTAATAGTTCTCGATTTAACCTACGTGTATTTTTTAATACACGGCAACGCGTATATAATAAGTATTTGACGGTATTTTACAATTTCTGAACACAATCGTCACACAATAAACAGAATAAATGTGAAAATTATTGTCACTTCAGTGGAATTTCATCAATTTGAAGGCCTACTTGAATACATGCATTCTTAGGGAGTGTATGACGTAAGATATATAGTATTGATCACACAATATTAATAACATATTATTATTCATCATACAGGATTCCAAGGGCAGTGATGTTGTATAAACCGGTTGGGAGGAGAAGTGGGGGCAGACTTGGTAAAAGATGGATGTGATGGTGAGTTTGAATTCGGCACAGGCAAATTGTAGGAAGACGACGACGATGTTTATTTATCATTATTTTAAATCTTCAACAATCATACTGTTACTCTCATCACAATGGCTGTGGAATAAATTTATGGGAATCAATTCTATGGAATTCATTCCAATCTGAGAAGTTCACCTGTTAAGAATAAGAATAAGAATGATTTTTATTCCTCAAATGCATACAAACAATGCTATCGGAAACGTCAAATTAGAATTATACATTGCAAATACATTCTAATACAGTAATAGAGTGGTAGTCAACAAAAACACCATCATACCAACATACCAACATCGTCTACATGGAATTATAACATTCTACCTGCTGGAGCAATACTGTACTTATCGAATAATTACACCTACTCCATTATTTTATTACACTTCCACATAACCATCAAACTATCATTTGAAGTGTGACAATCTCTATCAATCCCGTATAAAGAAAACCTTAGAATGCACTCAAACAAAAAGAGGAAAACCTCATCTTATTGTTCTATTCTATTAAAACGGCTTCAAACTCTCCAGAATATCATGTCAATAAAGTGGTGTTGTCAGAGAGTGGAGAGTAATTCATTACATCCTATACTCTATGGGTGTTGTACTCTATAACAATGAGAATCCTATCCATGTTTAAGCCTACAACCCTTCAGTAATGAATTGTGTGGATAATCATCAATAAAGAACGGATTAGGAACTGTTATGATCAAAACGTTATCGAAAGAGAACGGATTAGGAACTGTTAACTGTTATCATTAAAACGTTGAACAAAGGCGACTTTAACACAAACGAGGTACTCACCAGGATACACAACAGTATCAAACTTATGGTGAACAATCATTAGCGTGTTAAAAAGGTATAATATTCCACGGCTCCTTCTTATCTCTCCAAAGGCCTACACTGCGCATTCTATAGCTATACCTTCAACAGCTATACATATATACTTCTACGAACATGAAATTTTGTAGCCCTCATTGAGCGTTGTTAGAGGCTTTGATGTCTGAAAAGGCTCTCATATTCAAAGCATATGATGCACGATTACACAAAGCACATCTTTATATTGCCACAATTTTTATCCAAATAATGAGGCTTCTTGGAATGCGAGAGCGTATCTGACGAGATCAATGAAGTTTTTCAACCAGTTAACCCATGATAATCCAGTGTTCTCTATTGTTGAGCCCGTTCAGCTTTTGTGAAAGTAGTACGCAAGTGGAGTGTTGGAAAAAGTCAATGAAGTTTTTCGAACACTTGACTTTATAACGTACGATATTTTCAGTATTTGTACTCATTCATCTTCCATTAAGTGGATTATTAAGGAAATATTAATGGAGCTCTTCGGACACTCAGCCTTTGGTATTTTCATTGAACTTTTTGAACGTTATTATCAGGAAACTTCAAACTTTTATTCGATGAATTCCACATTGCCAGCTCTCATAATACATATGACGAACATAAAAGCAAGACAAGGAAGAAAATAAGTTCAATGCTAATTAAATAATAATTTTGAAATGATAAAAATAGTGAATTTGTGAACTTTTTGTTGGTGAGGATCTCCATTGCGGGTAAGTCCCACTTCACTGGAATATATTATCAGAGACAAATAAATAGAAAAATCAAATTCATCAGTATATTTATTCTATGATATTGTAATTTAAGCTGTCAATGGGCCTTACGACTTTCATACTTCAACCAGGACCGACAGTTCAACATGCCCGTCAGATAAAACGTAAGTGACTAAGATCTCTTGGCCGTTATGGGAAATTTTTTTTTTACATCTTTTATTGCATAAAAAAAAAAAACAAAATGACAACTTACAAAAGAAATATTCTAGATTAATATTATGCTATTTTAAAAATAAAATTAAATTACATGGCACCACCCAGCAAGGGCAAAACCCTGACCGCTGATTGATTGATTGATTGAGTACTTTATTTATGTAGATTACAATATATACTGGCTTATACACTTATATACAATAGCTTACAATACAGCAAAATTATAGATGAATTTACATAATATAGACTAAGAAAATAATTATTGAACTGTATATGATATGAAAAAGCAGTTTGTAATATAATAACTATAGATAATAATCATATTTTTATGCATCTACATAAATTGGCGGAGCTTTGGACATATCAATGTCCATTCTTCGGAAAGAATATTAAAAATATCCTCCCCACTAACTCTCTACCAAAACGTTAATTTCGTTATTTAAACTAAGGATTTATTTATTAATGGAAATATTGTAGAAGTTTTAATCAATATGAATATTAAAGAGAAAAAAAAACAGAAAATTGATAGAGTAAAATAATTATATAGGTAGATAAGATCAAATAATTGATTAATAAAATGAAGTAGGCTGAAAGTAGATCAGGGTTATCAACTTTCAGTAATATACAGCATTAGCAGTGGATAATTGAAATAACATGAGTTTATAAATACATAAATATATACAATTCGTTCTATAACATGGTTTAAAGGTTTGTATTTGTGGATGGGTGGGGATGGATGTCATGTGATCGTTCTAGGGCCGGACAGTTTCAGTCATTTGTTCCAAAAGATGTTTTTTTAAAGTAGGATGAAGCTCGCTCGGCTCTCGATGGACTGATAGAAACAGGAAGTGCATTCCATGCACGACAGGCACTGACTAAGAAGGATTTTGTGAAAATAGTAGTTCGATGATTGGGTATCCTTAAAGTACTTTCTCCGGTTCTAGTATGTGAAGCATCTATCCTCCTACCTTCAGAGACAAATTTGAAATCATCTTTAAAATAGTTCGGATTACCGTATATCAAGATATCTCTAACAAGCTTGACTATTCGAAAAAGCCTCTGATCGGGAAGCTTAATGTTGAACTAGCAATGTGGGCTGGGGTGATATGATCATGGCGTTGGAGAGAGTAGACGAAACGTAGACAATATTTTGGCAACGCTGTAGTTTATCATTCAGAGTGACTTGCATATCGTTAAGAACAGAATTACAATACATTAAATGTGGGAAGATGAGAGATTGAACCAATAATAATTTAATGTTTCTAGGGAGGATATCGTGCATTTTCTTCAATGCATGCATGGCTGAGAATACCTTTTTACAAGTTTTGTTCACTTGTTCTGACCAGTCAAGAGTATTATTCATAATAATGCCTAAATTTTTAACTGAGCTACAGTAAGGAATGTCATTACCGTCTACACTAATTTTGTGAATCGATTCAAGGTCAATATTGTTTATAAGACGAGAATATCCAATTATAATGGGTTGTGTTTTGATGGGATTAAGCTTAAGGCCATTTTTCTTTGTCCATTCCACTATCGAATTGATATCCTGATTCATTATTCCAACTGTTTCATTAATTTTTGTTATGGGACAGCTTAAATAGATTTGAAGGTCGTCTGCATAAGTATGGAAACTGGAGAATTTGATAATGAAAGAAAGGTCATTAGCATACAAAGTGAAGAGGAGAGGGCCTAAAATTGAACCTTGTGGTACTCCATGCATAACGTTTTTCCAAGTTGACTTTTTGTCACCGACAGATACACATTGTTTCCTACCTAATAGATAGGATTTAAACCAAACTAACGAGTTGTGACTGAAACCAAGAATAGCCAACTTATTCAGAAGGACTGTATGATCAACAGTATCGAATGCTTTAGAAAAATCAAATAGGGTGAGGATGGTGCATTTTCTTTGGTCCATAGCTAACCTTATATCATCAGTGACACGAAGCAGAGCTGTCTCAGTTGAATGGAATTTTCTAAAGCCTGATTGAAAGTTATGAAGCTTACTATTGTTGTCTAGAAATTTTACAACTTGAGCATGAATGAGTTTTTCTAGCACTTTGGACAATGCAGGTAAAATACTGATTGGTCTAAAATCCTCAACTTTATTGGGTGATGGAACTTTATTTAGAGGGCGAACCAGAGCAAACTTCCAGTTTTCAGGGAAAATGCCTTCTTCAAGTGACTTGTTGAAAATTTATGTAATGGTTGGTAAAACAGCAAATAACATCTTCTTGATAAATTAATAGGAATTTTGTCTACACCCATAGCATTACTATGAATACGTTGAATTGCTCTGAAAGTGTCTTCTTCTGAGATTGGATGGAAATGAAATTGATCAGTGATTGGTAAATCTAAGTTTGTAACCTGCTCTTCAAGATCATCAATGTGATTAGCAATGACAACTTCGTCACGTTGGTTAGAGTGTGAAACGAAATGGTCATTTATATTATTCAATGGTAGGTCAATTTGTGGATTCGATTTCTCTTTGCCAAGCCCGAATTCTTTTATTCCCTGCCAAAGTGATTTAGAGTCTTGTCTATTGTTTGTCATAAACGAATTCAAGTACCTAATCTTTGAGTTCCGTAATTCCTGTTTAACCCTATTTCTAAGGCTCCTATACTCTATCAAACTGTCCAAGTCAAATGTCTTTTTAAATTTTCTATGTGCTTTGTCTCTACGTCCCATCATCTTAAGTATGTCTTCAGTCATCCACGGTACTCGTCGTTTTCTATTAATCCTCCTTGTCACATAAGGTGCATGTTTGTCATACAAAGTCAAAGTCCAATTCTCGAAAGTCTTGACCATGTCATCAACTGAGGGTAATGCTTCAATTTGTTGAGTGAGAGTATCAGCTGTTTAGACAATAAAAAAAATTATTTACTAATAATCAAAGCTACAAAAAATCGAAGTTCAACAATAAATTACTAGTAATTATAATATTTGACTGATGTCGAAGAAAAATTTTTGTATCACCCTCTTATTTATCTGTTCCATCCTCTGTATACCCCTATTAGAAAGAGATTCTGACAATGCATTTGGCATGATATTTATCATTTTTGAGCTAAGATACCCCAATTGTCTTCGCACTATTGTCAAATCTGAATAGTTAATATTATGAATGTTATGAGATGTAACTCTCAGGTTATACATAGAAATGTTATTATTCACTGTAAATTCATCCTTCCTCATCCATGCATAGTAGAGAAGTTTCTTTATATAAATTTGACGTACTGTCATCACTTTAAATTCGGCAAATGTTTCACTACTAGAAAAAGCCCTTGGCTTATTAAGAATTGCTTTTATTATCATTTTTTGTAAATGTAAATTTTTTGAATTAATTCCAGCTATGTGGGGATGCGATATGCAAATAATGAAACATATGGGATGAAGTGGAATATTACTTGAATGAACTGTGGAATGAATGAGTGGAGATTTTTAATCCTCATTATAGGCTACAGTAAAATATTTTAAATAATAATAATATCGAGTAACCTGGCTGGCTCAGGTCCAGTGTCAGAGTTTTCAGGTCGCAACTGATCAATTTCAGGGCCTCTGATATGACCCAATGATATTCAATATTGAACATGATTAGATATTGATGTGGCTTAATGGATGATATTCCATTCATGAAATGAGATAACCGGTACAATTATTTTATAACCATAAGGATAACATATCCTATTCAATCTAATTATAACTACTCAATCGTATAACAATACAATATTATACTATTATATTATATTATCCACAGCCTGTGATAAAAGAGGGGAAGATTAGTACTACACCACTTATTTTCTTTTTTCTATTTTTCTTTTTGGTACTCGTCACCGGCACTCAAACTGTGGATTCGCTGGTTTCGCCGAATTAGTATATTATTATGTAAAAAAAATCATACTTCTTATTCTAAAATATTACTTTTTGTAATCTGCATTCATTCGTGAATATTTTTGTAAGGCAATAACAAATTAATTTGAATTTATATATTATGTGGAACAGTCAAGATTTTGTTAATGGGAAGTGTGATATGAATTACGATACTGATGTTATCAGATATATCCGTACTCAATTCACCACAATGTCTACCACCGTGCATCTGCATGCACAGTAACGATACTAGGATAATCCCAAAAGTGTCGTTACCTTCTCAGCCAAGACACATTCAAGACTAAGAACTTTGTTAGTTGTTCTTGAAGAGGGTGAACAAAGATTAAGATATACCAATTTAGTGGTGGAAGGGGACTCTTGATAGACAGTAGGGAGACATTTGAGTAGGAAATTAATGTACTATCAAGACTGGAGCTTGGAATTGCATGAATACATTATACTTGCCACTGATACTGTCTTTCCAACGAGGGTTAGAGATTGTTTACAGTGATGTAATATTCTTGGTGTAACTATTTCTAAACAATCCGACTATAATCAGGATACATTTTAGTAGCCACTGATACAGTCTTCCTAACGGATGTTGAATTGTTCACAATAAATTTATCTTCTTTGGAATAGGACTAGTGAAAAACCAAATCTAATGCTTATTGAATCTTAATAAATATCAGCACGTAACCCGTGCTCCGCAAGGGTCTATTTTAAAACTTGACAAACTGAAAACTTGGCCAAATGGAATCTTGAAGAGTTTGAAATAGGCCTAGAACCATCCTCGGTTAATAAGAATCTATAATTATGTAAAATTTCAAGTCAATCAGTCTGGTAGTTCAGACGTGATGATGCGTCAAAAATAATTTTCCATTCCCGTACATGTAGAAGCCAGCTATTTCCTTTATCATATAGGAAGATGAGTTGATCACTAGGTATAGATGAGTTAACAACCGTTTTTTCTCAGCTATTATTTCCAACTCAATACTCTATGATCATCAATTTTCTCCGTGGGCTGTGCTACTTCTCTGTCTAGAGGTTTTTTTATGCCAGATAAATGAAATAAACAAGAGTAAAGTCCCCAAAGTTGCTTTAGACACATCTTTTTGTTTTAGTATTTCAGTCAATTCCAGTTCGATCTCAATCATATGTTATGTACTGATTATCATTGTTTCTGATCTACGAATCTAGAATAACATTCATTCCACTAAAAGACAACTATGGTCAACCGCACGAAAAGAGTCCGATGATATTTGGAACAGATGAGTGTAACGTTGCCAAATAAGAGTTGATCAAAAGGATAACAATGGCATTTTGAGTAATATACTATACTTCGTACAAGAATACTTATGACTTGGGAGGGACATGCGCATAAGAGAAGGCATACAGCGGTAGGGATACAACGGCGACGATGTTACCGTTCTGAACCGGCCAGCGTTCTCTGATTTGTTGTGAGTTTTCAAGAGCTCATGTTAAGCTTACGAAGTTTCTTCTCTTGAAGCATTAAGTCGACTGAGTTCAATCAAACAATTGGCAACTGCGCTTCTACCTATGACTCCATCCATCACTGTTATTGCCTGATCCCTCTTCATTTCTCTGCGCCGCATATTCCAAGTCAAAAGTAATTTTGTACGGAGTATAATTTTTTGCAACTTGGAGTATTTCTCTTGACTTTCAACTGCTTCAATAGAGAAGCTGACAGCTCCTGACGGCACTCAGCCAAGGAGAAAATGTTGATAATGGGAATATATTAAAATTTACTTGAATATTTTCAAAAATGTGATGAATTTCGTTCAATGAGAGCCTTTATTTATTTATCTATTTAAAAGCTATCAATGGTATTTTGAGCGAGTTCTCAAGCTTGAAAGGCTTACTAGTTTTAGTGAAGAGGATCCCAATGTTCTTTGTAGTATATATTCTTCCATGGTCTCAGTAGCTTCACTAAGAACAAAGTCTCTTAACTGAACATAGTATCTATTTTTCTATAGTCTCAGTAACTTTACTGTGTACAAAGTGAACCCACCCAATCCACCAGCTCTCTTCCACCTCGACAACTCCACAGTGGGAGGATTCATTTTGCACTGATTGAAATTCATGCTAGGCCGGGTTCCCCTTGTTACAAAATGACGGCTAAGGGATAGATGGTAACAATTTTATTACTTTCCCCCCACCCCTTAATACCCACACGTACTGCAGCCGTCGCTTATTCACGGTCTCCTTGGCTGAGCAAACATTCGCCCCTTCTGGGTGTGAGGGGGGTCCCGAACGGGGGGGAACACCCTTTGGGATCCACCCTGCATGTCAGCGAATTCATTTGCCGACTTTCCTTGTGTTGTTGTTTGCTTGAGAACGGGGTGTAAGCCTTGCACCCCATCCCTCTCCACAGTCTTATCCACCCCCCTTTCCACATCCCCCCTCCCAACAACAACCATCACTTACACCCTGTTAAACTCCCCTACCAATAACCTGCCGTCAACGCCTGGCGAATTTGCACCGCGATAATTCCTAGCTGCTTTATACTTTCAAAAAAGCCGACAATATCTCACTTCTTCTCAATGGAAAAGCTGTCGAAAATATCTCACTTGAAGTATTCAAAAGAACATTCAACTTGCTATCAATGCGGTCAATGGATTACTGATATCATCCAACTTTCTGTCAAATTCAAATTTCATTTATTGCCCAAGACACATTATATAAAGTATTGTACAGGCACTGTCAATATACATAAAAATCATACAACTTAACACTAAACATAAAAAAGTATCACATCATTCTATGCTGTCCAACCTAATGCTAAAATACTGTTCTAAACTATAAAAACATTTCTTGAATAGGAACTTTTCAATTTTCTGTTTGTATTCCTTCTCTGGTAGTTCTCTTATATCTAATGGTAGGTGGTTATAAAATCTGTTTGCCCAGGCCTTAAAACTAGTATGACTAGATCTATAATAGTGAAATTCATTTCGGATGTTCAATCGATTCCGTGTGTAATGAGAGTGGACATTATTATGACTGGAAAATAAATTTAAGTTAGACTTCACAAACAACAAGCATTAAAAATACATGGCGAACTCATAATTCCCAGTCGTATGAAGAAACGTTTTCAATGAAGGGAGGTGGTTCATTGCTAATAGTTCCAACTGCTCTCTTTTGTGATACAAAAAGGTTTGAGGAGTAGCTGCAATTTGCCCACACGATAGCGCCATATAGCAGATGTGAATGGACATATCCATAATATACGCTCAATAATATTTTAACTGATACTATTTTTCTTTATTTTTTCAACATAAGGACACCTCTGGTAACTTTAGCGACAGTATAGTCTATATGATTTGTATGTCAATATTTGACTATAAATACATCTTTCTCAGTGGTTGTAGTAGTTATATTGTGGTTGTCATCCATACCATAGAGTAAAAATACCGTTCAATTGTATACATGTTTGTCATGTTCTAATCATTTCGATTATCATTTTCATCAGCTATCAATACTAAATCCACACTATGGACCGACCGGTTTTCGAGCTCGGGATTCAGCTAAGTTCTAGACTTTAAAAAGCTGAAGTCAGAAAATTTGCTTCCCGAATCGGGGCGTAGTCGTAGTCATAGTCATACTCAGGTATAAATTAAATTTCGAAAAACTAGAGAATTGAACACAAAATAAAATAAAGAGAGAATAATGTAAAGTTTCAAATATTTTAAATTATCGAGGAATGTTCATTTTCGTCAAGGGAAAACGTTCCCAATTATAGAAATGAGAAAATAAAGATTGTCAAAGACTGCGACTACGCCCCGTTTCGGAAAGCCAATTTTCCTGACTCCAGCTGTTTAAAGTCTAGAACTTAGCTAAATCCCGAGCTCGGAAACCGGCCCTTTGTTATGTATACCTTGTTTTATATGATAAAAAACCAGCTCACAATATTCTACAAGCTTCCGATGGGAACGCAGATAACAATTTATCACTATTGCTCTCAATAAAATGTGTCAAAATTTTTGTTACAATGTCTTATAAAGAATCAGTCAACTGTATATCACTCTTGCCCTCGAAATAAAACGTCCTATGCCATGTTGCCTGATACGACTATTTATTCTGTTCAGTGATCATAATTTATACGTTTACAATCTATAACAGTATTTATAGTAGAATCAACTATGGTTTAGATTACATGGTATAACCTAAGGTAAGATTAGGCTATGATATTGTTATTCCTGCCAGAGACATTTGTAACTTAATCATCTCCTTTCTCTTTTGTATAACTCCCATCCACAGTTATCTTTCTCCTCTCTTTTGTACAACTTCTATCCACACTCTATCTAGTGCACTCGTGGTTGTAATAATTATAACAATTAGAACCGCTATAGAAATCATTGGACATTGGTTGTCAGTTTGTATTCGTCCAAATTCTATCAGATGACACTCTGAAGATTTTTGAACAAAATAATTAATATGAACAAAAAGCGTATTATTTTTTATGAGAATTCAAATAGCAATTACCCATTAGATTTATATCAACAATTTCATCTTTGCACTTCATTTACACTGGTATTGGGCTATCTTTACTTCCGCTATCAATCTCCTCCAATTTCTCCTCACCGAGTGGCTTTTTTCTAAGGACAATCTCGGAGAACAAAAAGATCAATCCAACTATTATCATACCAATACTAGTCCATGGAAATTCAAAAGTCATCTCTGTTGAAATTCCTGTTGAAATGATCGATGATTTTATGAGTATTGTGGAAAAATATATAGGCCACACTTGTTATCCTACTTCAAGGAGTGCTTCGCTTTCATTCCAAGTGTAATTCGAGAATGTGACGGAGATCAAGCTTACAAGAATACCCAGTTGTTGGTGGGGGTGTGACCTCTTTTGGGGGGAGTGGAGATTCAACTCCTCAAGGGGTGAGAGGGGGGCTCCGAACCACCCAAGGCTAGTACTTGACTCGAAGATATAAGTGGGAGCTAGGAGTCATCTTCAAACATATATTTTCTCTCCATTGCATACTCTATTTCGTTCTTTCTCTTTGCTCCTCAGAATCTCTGCCACACAGTGTATTCCTCTCCCTCCAAGTTATTTCCCACATATTATTTCTGTCATCCATTCATTATATCTTTCTCTGTCCTATTCAATAGCTTTATTTTTCTCTTTCTCTGATCCTTCTTTGACTAATATAATTAATGTATTGTACATCATAGAGAAAATTGTAGACTATAGTTCTACTGTACAAAATCCAATCGATTTTCGAATTCTAAACAAGAGTTTAATTCCAATAAGAACCAACAATGCATTTATAATAATTTCTGTTGTTTCTCTAAATTCAGTTTTACAGCTCAAGAGATTCGAGTTTTGGATTTTCAATCCAAAAACGGATTTGTGATCAAACTTCTTCAATAGTAGATACTAATCGCAAAGATCAAATACAAAATTTGTTATTCGATAACAACGACGTGAGTGGGAACGAATCATCGCAGTGGTCTCCAATCTACTTTTTCGATTGACTATCAATTAACTGGAATAAAGTATACACAGAAATTTTGTTAAACCCATCTGAACAAGTACAATAAAATATTATTCACTTGTTCATTCAAGGCTTCTTGTTTAAACAATAAGATCAATAATAATTAAATCACCCTTTAATCGTTGTTTCTACAGTTTTATCCATACTTTGAAATGAACTGAAGATTTCGGAACATGTTGTGTAGAAATATATGTTAGAACAGTGTTTAATAATAAAAATAGCTGATACATTTTTTAAACTTTTTTACAAAAACACTGAAGGCTGAAGATCATTCGAGGAATAACTTGAGTGCTGAAACTATTAGGGCCGGTTTCCGATCTCGGGATTCAGGTAAGTTCTAGACTTTAAACAGCTGGAGTCAGAAAATTGGCTTCCCGAAACGGGGTGTAGTCACAGTAAATAGTTGCAGCAAAATAAACCTCTATTTTCTCATCCCTATGATTGGAGAAATTTTTCCTTGACAAAGTGAAACATTCCTAAATAATTCAAAACAGCTGGAACTTTCCACTATTTTCTTTCTTTTTTGTGTTCAATTCTCTAGTTTTTCGAAATTTGATTTAAACCTGACTTTGACTATGACTAAGACTACGCCCCGTTTCGGAAAGCCAATTTTCTGACTCCAGCTGTTTCAAGTCTAGAACTTAGGCTAATCCCGAGCTCGGAAACCGTTCCTAATAGTTTCAGCACTAAAATCATTCCTCAAGTTCTAGCCAAATGATTTTCAGGCTACTCAAATTGTTCATTTATTATATGAATATTCAATCATAAACTTCAATAATTATCGAATTGTTCAATTATTAACTTCAATATTATCTGTTTTTTTGATTTTGACACTTGGAAATATGTGCTCAAACTAGCATTCAGTAGTGTTAAATGGAAATGTTTAGAAAAGGGTACTAACTATTTCTATAGTGATTAAACAATTGAAGTAGCCCTATCAAAATACTTCATTATCAAAAGAGCTTTGATTATTGAATCTAATTGCACAATTTATCATTGATAATTATAACAGAATATTATTGATAATAACAGAAACATAATGCATCCACTGATTCCCATCAGCTCATAATACTCAAATCAAAAACGTATTTATATAAATCTATCGTATCGTATCGAGACATTTTTGTCCAACGATGCATGAAAGCCTATCAAGCGTGATTCCATCATCGTTACAAATTCGACGATTATCATCATTTGTTTGATGATCACTCATCACACCTGTACTGTCACGCACTGCGCGGTGTTTATTTGTTGATGAATGAGCGGACAACATCCTCGGGGAAAAGTGGCCGGTGATTGTTTGAGAACCAATGTTAGTTAATCACATCATGCACACTGAACGGTTGACTGCAATGCACCGTTGTGTATCAGGCACACTCGATTCACGTCAATTGGTCAGTAATCCTTACCACGAACACCACCGCTACCCATTTAATAAGTGCTGATATTTGAGGGTAAATCTCACACACTGAGGTTCACTTTAAAGTTTTCAGTAATCCTCATAATTGATATCAGCGCCTCCCATTTAAACAATGCTGACAGTACAAAGTCAATCTGACACACTTGAAAAACAGCTGATTCTTTGAAATTGTCAGTGATTCTCATAAATAACATCAATAACCTACCATTAAACCAATGCTGGCACTTCAAAGTCATCTTTATGACTTTTAATGATATATACAAATTATTGTGTGTTTTTCCAATTGTTGTGAAAGTGAAGAAGAATGAATAAATTAACATTATAATTATTTAAAGATGGAATTGAATAGATAATGCATTAATCCAAATGCTAATTAATATATAATTATTATTCAACGAAAAGCTCAGTGCCCGGATATTATTTTATTAATGATTATAATATAACTAGCAAGAACCCGTGCTTCGCAAGGATCTATTTTAAAACATGACAAAATGAAAACTTGACTTTTTAAGAATTGAGAATAGGCCTATAACCATCCTTGGTTAATTAAGAATCTATAAGCAAAATTCCAAGTTAATTAGTCCAGTAGTTCAGACGTGATGATGTGTCAAACATAATTTTCCCATCCCGTACGTGCATAAGCCAGCTCTTTACTTTATATAATTATTATAGATATAGTTAATGACTGCAAGAGATAGGACTGTGGAACAGAATAGTGGTGAAACTATGATAGCGCTAGAAGTGTCTCAAACACAATAGTAGGTACTACATGAACTTTTTGAAAGTGATTTGAAAAAATGTTAAAACAACAGAACTGAATCCTTATCATTCTACCTTCATTTAGAGAGGCTTTTGTTTGAGCCGAATGGAAATCTATTTATAAAAAAATGAATGTCTGTTTGTGTGTTTGTTTGTATGTTTGTTTGTTCCCTGTAGACTTGAATAAACACTATAGACTACTTGACATAACGGCATGAAACTTTGAGAATATGTTGTGTGAATATTGGGGATGGTTTCTGAACAGAAATTTTAATAGGAGGGATAATAATAATTTTTAATTAATCCATTTTACAGACATTTTTGACAATACTGTTGCTGTCCTTTTCTATCATACAACAAAACAGATAGCACTATCTCTCTCTCGCTTTGCAATGTTGTCTATTTGCCAGAATATTTTATATTTACTTTTGACAGTGACAGTTACTTTTGACAGCCGTCATTTTTTTTCTTCATTCTATCAAAATACTTGAGTACACAAGTCGTATAATTGATTTAAAATGTATTTTTGAAACGATGAAATAATTTTTAAACATTACCGTATGAGAAACACAAATTAAAATACCTGAAATGACATTTTAAAAGTTGATAACCAACCATCCTAGACTTTATCCATGCTTCAGTTAGCCTACCCGTATAGGTTAGACCTACTCGTACTTGTATAAATAGCATTGAAAAGTTATTTCAAAATTAATCCATTGAAATTACTTATTTTTAAAAAGGATTTCTATTATTTCAAAAAGAAATAAGAATAGAATTCCTACCAAATAACACAATTTCTGTTGTTTTGAAATTCAGATCAGTGTATCACAGCTTTTTAAATTAGCTGCCATTTCAGGTTTGTATTAAAATAAAAATCTGATCTCAGTTATGGAAGAAAATTTTTGAATCAAATTATGAAAAAATATATTTTCTTGATTAATTTGACATTAAATTGATTATTTTATCAAGAAAATGATAATTATTGTTGGATTAAATTTAATGGGATTAATTAAGTAACAGCTGTGTACAGTCAGTGGCAAAATGGAGAGAATTGGCAACGTTTTTCTCCTATCTTTCTTCACTACCATTATAACGTGAAAAATTAATCATACATCCCACGTGTAGGCTTATACATTGCATCAGGAAAACGAAGTTCAAAACTATGGTTTTCCTAAACATATGTTTTTGAGATAATTTCTTTGATGCAGTTGTTTCAGATTCACCATTATAAATTATTATTTAGAGTTTGTGAATATAAAAATATTCATTGATTACCAAAACAATACTATTATTATATTAATGATGATAATCAATTATTTAAACAAGGATGGTTATAGGCCTATTTTCAATTCTTCAAAATTTCATTACGTCAAGTTTTCAGATTATCGATTTTGAAAATAGATCCTTGCGAAGCACGGGTTCCTTCTAGTACACTATAAATTTAGTCCAAAAAGTAGTTTATGTTTGTTTCATATACTTGAATTCAGGTCCAATTTTCAGTCAAAATATTTGAAAACAGAAAAGTTCTAATTTAGAGTGTTCACAAACCAAACTCAGTAGGAAGTCTGTATATTACAAAACCTATCAACCCATACATAAAATAATCCATGATGATGACATACACACAGTTCTCTACACAAAGTGCACCACTACTGGACAAAACATCCATTCATTCATTTTAATACAATCATAGAAATGCCACTGACACATTTCGGCGCGCAATGGATTCAATGCGCGTAGCAGAGCAGTTGACATAATTACCGTCGGCTAATTAGTAGTAGTTATTCAGCGCATAGCGTAGCATGGGGCAGCGTCGAATTGAGAGTGAGAGAGAAAAAGAGAGAGTGTGAGAGTGTGTGAGAGACAGTGATAGAGATAGATACATAGATAGAGAGAGTGAGCGGGTGTGAGAGAGTGAGTGAGGGAGAGAGAGTGCGTGAGAGTGAGTGAGTGTGAGGGAGTGAGGGGTGAGAGAGAGAGTGTGATAGAGTGAGTGAGAGAGGGTGTGATTAGCGCACTTGAGAGAGCGTTTAGCGGCCAAATGAATAATAGTAGTTCTCCGAATTGCCGCCAGACTGCTCATAAATCGGCCAACCCTCATTATATATGTATTTTGTAAATATATATAAATCTGCACATAAATCGGCCAACCTCATTATATATGTATTTTGTAAATATATATAAATCTGCACATAAATCGGCCAACCCTCATTATATATGTATTTTGTAAATATATATAAATCTGCACATAAATCGGCCAACCCTCACATCCATTATATACATACATATCGTATAAATAGATATACTAGGTCATGTAACAGCCCTCGGCCAAGAGACCGAAAGTAGAAGAGTTATTATTGTAAAGCGGTCCTTGCCCAACTAACATAAATCTTGAACACTGACACCATTGTTGTTATTGTTAATTGTCAGCGAAGATTATGTCGGCTAATTATGTTCTATTTCAACGACGAACCACCTCACAGATGGATGCAGACATAGTGGAGCGGCGAAGGTAGCTTCAGGCTTGAGAGTGTTTGATATAATGCATGTATTTAAATGGGTCAATACACACAGCTTCACTATGTGCGTCACCATTTGAATGCATGCATTACATTCAACACTCTAGCTTGAATCCACTCTGAGTCATTACTACCATTGAGAAACAATAGCATAAGTATATGGTATAGGGCGTTTATGTCGCAACTTTTACTGTTATCTCAAGCCGATAGTTCATGTAATTCTTCCCCGTGAAGCTGTGTGAAACTGGTAGTCTCTCATATTGTGCCGTTTATACACTCTCACCCCAACAAAACAGTAAAATTCGACTATGATCAACAGTAATAGGCTTGAGATAACAGTAAAAGTTGCAACATAAACGCCCTTTACCATGTGATCTACTTATGCTATTGTTTCTCTATGTTACTAGTTACAAATTCATCTCGAGTGTTGAATATAAATTTGTAAGAGAAATTGCACAAGGAGTACCTTATTATTTTATCTACAAAAGTTATCACATAAGTGTCATTCGCATTGTAAATAAATGGGATAAAAAATAATGCATGTATTTGAATGGGTAACAACATATCGCTCCACGATGTACGTGTTCATTCAAATACATGCATTACATTCAACACTCTCAAGCTACCTTCCTAACTCGACTATGTTACCACCCTACCTGTGACCCCAAAACCTCAATTGAAACTACGGCACGATTTGTATATAATAGTGATTTCCACGTTATAATGGCAGTTGAGAAGGATAGGAGAGCAGCGATGCCGATTCTCTGCCTTGTCACTGCCTTATAGATGATAGCTGATACCGGTATATCTGTAATATTAACTGATCATTCTTGTTTGAAATAATTTATTATCGATATATTTCATTCCTTAATATTAAATTTCCATAGTTGATGCCCATTACAATGCAAAATCACCTTTATAATAAGTGAATTGTAAAGTGTGTAATTGAAGAATGTTAAGTGACACATAACATAGCCACATTTGAACTGTTGTATAAATTAGAATTGGAACTGTTTTGGACGTAAGGCTGTGATATTTTCCTGTAAGTTATGTATGATTGGTTTATGAATGATTGGATAAATGGGTAATTCCACTTTTCGTAATACTCTTGCAACTATTTTTTTGTTTCTCGCTCCTCATAATATATCTATCTGCAATGATATATCTATCTTCAGACTGATCTATTCATTGTCTATTGTCTATTCATGAATGAATTCGGCTACATTCACTCCCTTTGTACCTTGAAGATGAATTGGATCAATCCCGCACAACAGTCGTTGACGACCCACTCAAAAATAACACGACTCAATCATACCGACAAACGTAGTTTAAAAAGTAAAAGTACCGATAAACTTAATATAAGTAAAAACTGACAACTGGATCATAAACACCCTATACAATGGATATCTTCTTATGCTTTCTCCCCTCTATAACAATATCATCTCTTCATTAAAGCATTTCAGGAGTTCTCTTCGGATGAAGTAGAATCGATCAGAAAATTCATGAATAAGATGAGCTGAATATTCTCGAGATAAATAAAGTCGATAGATGATTATCATCATCATCATCTTGCCTTGCTCCAAGTAATAACACCCAATTTTCAAAAAGACAATGTTTTGTAAGGCAAGACGTTGATTTTGTCAATACCACTATATTTGTTCAAAATCAATTCAAAAAATACTTTACAATCACCACTTTACAATCGAATCATAAAGATAATGTCTTTTTTATATATGAAATTTCTACCATGAGCTAGAATTAGCCTATTATGTCAGCCAGAGCATTGTTCTGAGTCAATGCTCGGGTGATTAAATCTAGGGTTCAGCTTGGTGCTGTTTTGCTAAGAGTACAGCAACAGTGTTATTCATGTACATTGTATTCATGATTGAGCTTTCATTGAGATTATTATCAAGCTTACATTGAGCTACAACTCGCCTGCAAATGACGGAATGGACTAAGTCAAGGCAGTTGCCTCTCATCGCATCTCGAAGAATAATAATAACTATAATAGAGCGAATTCCATTACAGTCAGGCAACAAAGGCACAAAAATAATAACGTTCAATTTGAATAATGGCAATTAGAATGTAAAGCAGGGTGCCGTTACTGGAATAAGTTCGGATTCAGTTGCTGCTGCTTTTGAATTCTTCGCAGTTTCTTATGCTGACTTGGTCGGTTGGTGGGGTGGGGACGGGTGAACAGGGGTGGGGGTGAGTGAGCACCGGGTGGTGGAACAATATTAGAAGTTGATTACAGTCTCGTTATATGAATATTAAAGAGTTTTGGTTGGGGGGAGGGATATGCGCGCCCGCTTGCGTTCGGCAATTGAAGAGGAAGCCGATTGGCATTGTAGGGTGGGAAAGAGGTGGAGGGGGTGAGCTATATGATGAGAGGGGGTGTAGGTAGTCGGAGGAGAGGTGAGATGAATGTTGAAGGGGTTGACAGGCGGGCAAAAGGCAGCAAAGGGGAAAAGAGAGGGGCAGTAATTGTTGAACAAAGACGTCTTCAATTTTTCCGAGTAATTTCCTTTTGATACCATTGCAATCTCTCAAGTAATCTTGCAGGATGGAATAGAGAGGAAAGTGAATTAAAAGTGAGAGAGAAGTGGAGTGAAGTTGAGAGAGCTCCAAGACTTGAACATACAGTTGTTTCAGCGAGATATTCTAATTGGAGAAAGAACAGAAGGTAGGATAAGTTTAGAGAATTGAAAGTTTGATACATTTGTCTTTCTCTTTGATGGGTTCTCTCCTATTGTGGAACTAATAGACCAGAGTTCAAGTTCAAAATTCCAAATGAATTTTTTTGATCATGAAACTAAAAAAGCAACAAGGAAGTCATACATGATATATTATGATTATCTTTAATATTATTGTAGGTGGAGTAATCTGTAGTTGACTTTTCGCCAACAATTTTATACATTGTTAACTCCAGATACCTTACTGTCTTTAGTGAGATATAGTGATATTCATCCATAATAAAACACTAAAATATACAAACACTTTTTTCTATGTATTTTAACACGTCATGCAGTCAAATAAAGAAATAAATCTTGAAAGATTGTATTTGACTGCATGTCGTGTTCAAATACATGGAAAAAAGTGTGTTTATACAATAATAGCAGTTTGGAATGGATCAAGAAACCATCACTAAAATATCAATAAATTCTTGGTGTTTTAGGCAATATTCTAGTGTTTCAATAATATTTCACTGAATTATTTAATGTTGCATTACCGTAATAGTTATTATTGAAAATGAGCATTAGGTTCTTCTCTTCTTATCTTCTCTTAATGTCCTCGTTTCTGTCTTTGTTGCGATATCACTGTTCCTCACCCATTCTTCCTTCGACTCCAATGAAAAGATGCATTTATTTGACTACAATCATTACAATAATAGTATGGGAAAATGAAACTCAACTCCTTCTATCCCCCAATCTAGTCCATTGAATATAATAGTGATAATTCTGTTTTCACAACTACTGTAATCATTACATAGAAATTCATTTAATTTGAGTCAAATGAATCAACACTCTTTTCCCATTCCTAATAATTCCATGACTATATCGTTTGGTCTTTATCATTCTATGACTATGTGTCTGTACTATTTCCATATCATGATTGATATCTTATTGAATCAATAGTTCATCTCGAAATATATCGGTTTTATTCACCTATTAACAGTCTCATCCATTAAACTTTCAGAGTATGGAATTCAACATGGGATAGTATAGACTGGACATTCCAAGCATACTCTATGACTTTTCTCGAAGCAAGAAGTTATTATTCAGATTCAAATCAAAATTCGTGTAGCAGTGTTCAAATCAAATCAGAGTCTTCATTCTAGAGAACATTAAACAATGTAAGAGCAACGTAAAAATACATAAAATAAAAGCAAACGTTTATTTATATGATTTCTAACGGTTACACCAATTTTAAACTGAAGAACAATAATAATTATTATTCAACGAAAATCCAAATAAAATGCTGTAATTCACACCGAAGACTTCTGCTACTGTAAATATTGACAACAGGGTAAACAGCTAGATGGAAATTCGATATTAAAATAATGTGAAAAAATACAAAATAACAAGTACGCATTGAAAAATTTTCTATTTTGGATCATTAAATGATCCAACACCACAAGCTCAATAAAAAAAAGCAATAGAAATAAAAATCGATAGTAAAATGAGTTGAACAGCACACTATCATATATGATAATATATACAAGTGCAACATGCAACATCAATTCGTTTGCATTACGTGAAAATTCATTCCATTTGAACCAATTGGTCCAGCCCTGCATTTGGAGAAGTATCAGTTTTTCCCATTGTGGGGACTGGCAAGACAATGCCTGGCATACGGATTAGTCGTAGCTAGTCTGAATCTGACTTGGCGGTTTGAGGGGGAGGTGTTCAGGGGGGCTTAGAGGGGATTCAGGGGGGTGCTTTAGGGATGGTTGACAGGGGTGAATAGCAAACGAGAGGATATTATTAGGAGCGACTTTTATGGCGTGTGCGTCTGAGAATGGCAAGTGGTGGGGAATTCGACGGAGGTCAAATATTGTGGTTAGACTGGCGCAGGGCCCTGTCCTACTGCCAACGACGCTAGTTTGCCCAGCGGATAAAGGGTTGATAAGGCTCCCTTGAGGGACAACCGTTCTCCTGTGTGTGTACACACACACACACACACACACACACACACACACACACACACACACACACACACACACACACACAGACCATCACAGGATTTTGATAATATTAAACGTAGCTTTTCGACAGTGCCCGATATCGATTGTGGACTATCGAGATATCGGTTGCCATAGCAACAAAGGAAGCCGAATCATATAGGCTGCTGTCAATTAGGCGCGCCAATCGGCAAAATGAACAAGAATTAGATACGTGACGTGGATGCCGAGAAGTGATACTGTAGTCTACGACCTCGGCTACCTTCCAATATTCTATCGATTCAATCTACAGAAATCCACCCCGCTATCTGAAAATAGAAAGATGTTGACTTCCATGATGTACTTCCATCACCTAAATTAGAATGAAGTATTACATTCGAATTTCGAGAAGTTTTGGCTCCAGATCAGAAATGCACTTTCCAAATGAGTAATGAAATAATATTTAATTGAAATTCTGGGAAGATTTGACCCATGACCATAAAATGCAATTCAATAACGCAACTGAGTTGTCAAAATCACTATAGAAACCTCAAATGCACATGCTTGTATATGTATATTATGAACCTTGTCATTTATACAGATGAAGGAAACTCTCTTCTAATAAGCAACTGAGTTGTCAAATTCACTACAGTAACCTCTACTTGACATACCTGTATAATAGCAGTGTATTAGCAGTATACAGTATAATACCCATATATTAGCAGTGTACAGATCACCTTCCTACGCCAGCATAACAGAGTTTTTAGAGGACTTTGAAACAGTGCTTGGTAGACTGAGAGGTCAACTTATTATTTGCGCAGGAGACTTCAACATTAATACGCTACAGCCACATCAGCATTATCAACTTGATGATTATTACGACTTATTGAGTGAACACGGTTTGAAGAACTGCATTAAAAAGGCTACCAGAGTAACAGCGGGAACGTCTTCTTGTTTGGATCATATGTTGACCAACTGTAAAAGTAAAATCCATCCAATCGTGTATCACTCGAGTATCACAGACCACTTCATTACAATTCTTGGACTGGAAGAACATCAGTTAGACAGAACAAATGGGGATGAACAGAGCTCAACTAACTGTCAACTCTCAACTAACTGTAAATCTGTCAACTTGAACGGCTTGAGGAGAGGACTGCGAGTGGAACAATGGACGGAGGTTTTTGAGTCAAATAACACAGACTCAGCTTACGAGAAGTTCCTAGAAATTCTACAAAAACATATGGAGAGCAATACACATCATTACAGACAAAAGAAGAGGATCAAGAGCATTAAACCATGGATAACACGAGGACTTATCTCAGCTATAAGAACAAGGGATTCTCTAAATAGAAGAAGGAAGCTGGACCCAGAGAACGGAGAACTCGCTGACTACTACCGAAGATACAGAAATACACTGACGTCACTCATCCAAACTACAAAAGAAAATTATTTCAAGATGCAACTAAATGAAGCAAACGATGATGTAAGGAAGACATGGAAAATAATCAAGGATGCTACAGATTCAGATCAGAAAAAGGATATACAACTGAATGCTTTGAAAATTAATGGTGACATAGTCACACTGAAAGATAATCCTAGAGAACTATTGAGTCATGTAAATAATTTCTTTGTTAATATTGGAGAGAGTATGGCTAACAAAATATCTGAGAGTCTGAATAAAAATATTAACCAAATTATAGCAGATAATGTACCAGAATTGCATGTACAGAGTAATATGTTTCTTTTCCCCATAGATGAAAAGGAAATAATAAACACAATTGATTCTTTACACATCAATAGTGCACCAGGCCTAGATGGATTAGATAACAGGACCTTGAAAGGAATAAAAGATTTAATTTCTAAGCCTTTAACTCATATTTTTAATCTGAGCTTGTTATATGGTACTTTTCCAAGAGCAATGAAGCAAATCTGTGTCAGACCTATACATAAAGCAGGCGATAAACTAATTATTAGTAATTATAGACCTATTTCACTGATTAGCAATGTATCAAAAATTTTAGAAAAACTAGTTAAATCAAGATTAATAAGCTTTTTAGAAATTAATAATATTCTTTCTCCTAACCAATTTGGCTTCCGCAAAGGTATAAGTACAGAATTAGCTGTACTAGAATTATCAAAATTTGTAACTAGCAATTTAGAGGAAAAGAATAAATGTCTAGCAGTATTTTTAGATTTAGCAAAGGCCTTCGACTCTGTTTCCCATGACTTATTAATAAAAAAGCTTGAGGCAATAGGTATAAGAGGAGTGCCACTTGAATGGTTCAGATCCTACCTCAGCAATCGACAGCAAAAAACAAAGGTTGAGAACCATATGAGTGCAGAGGGTTCCATGAAGTTTGGAATACCTCAAGGAACAGTTTTAGGACCAATTTTGTATTCGATCTTTGCAAATGAGTTGTGCTCCATTCAAATTCAAGGTAGAGTTATAGCCTTTGCTGACGATACAGCACTCCTTTTTCAAGGAAAAAACTGGGAAGAAGTGTTCCAAACAGCAGAGATAGAACTCACAAAATTTTTAGCTTCTTCTTTAACAAATAGCACAAAACCACACATGACAACAATGAAGCTACATAATTGTGATAGAAATAGTAACAATAATTGTAATTGCCCACTAATAGAACGCTCTGACAATATAAAGTATTTAGGAATAATAGTAGATGATTCATTGAAATGGAACAAACACATAACATATACAAATGCCAAAATAAGGAAGCTTATATACAAATTCTATCAATTAAGGCGTATCATAGACAAAGAAATGTTAAAAACTGTATACTTAACATTAGTTGAATCTCTTTTAAGGTACGGTCTGTTAGTTTGGGGTGCAGCTAACTTCAGTTTATAGATCCATTATTTAAAACTCAAAAACGCATTTTGAAAATAATGGGAAACAGGGAAATCCAGTTTTCAACTGTAGAATTATTTATAGAAAATAGAGTACTCAGCGTTAGGCAATTGTATATATTGTTGTTATTAGGGTATATGAAAAAACATCAAAATAGGAACCATATCATAAATCATAGCCATAATACTAGAATAAGAGAACGTTACAATCAAGAAGTACCAAGAATGAATACAGCGTTTGGGCAAAGATCACTAGGATATTTAGGGCCTACAATATCTAATAGAATACCATTAGAAATCAAAGGAGAGGAAAATTTCAATAGGTTCAAAAGAAAAATTAGACATTGGTTATTCAGTATTGGGATACAAAGTAGTGAGGAACTAATAGTAAGTAGGATTTAGATTTAAGCAGTATTCTTTTTAAATAAGGTAATTTATATGTAGAAAATAGTACCTCGGTTTAGTATCTTTGTACTAGGTGATGCTTAGGGTAATAGATATAGTTTTAGATTTTTGGAATTTTTGTATTATCTGTTGTAGCATAAATTAGTATTAATTTAATGATAACCTCGACACATATATTATATAGTGAGGTATCATTTTTGTAAACACTGAATATTGTTATATTATTGAAAATATATGAAAAAAATATGTAATGTATGAATTTATGAATAAACTCCTCTGGATGTGTCGTCCAACATCCAGAGAAATTATTATTATTATTAATGCACATCAACCTTGTTTTACATACAAATGGAGATTAAAATTCTGTTTACTTGAGAATATTTTATTGAAATTCTGAGAATTTTCGACCTGTGATCAAAAAATAATACTCTGTATATCGCATCTAAGTTGTCACTTGTCAAAATCACTATAGGGACCTCAATTCCACTGATCTATGTATATACATAATTTATGTATATTGATTTATGTATTCCTGTATTATGTATACATAAAACTTGTCATATTTTATACAAATGAAGGATGAAATATTTCTATTGAGTTTCTGGGAAGTCTCAAACCATGGTCAAACATGCTCCTCAATAACGCAGCTGAGTTGTGAAACCCACTATATTAGGAACCTCAACTTCTCACTATACCTATATATTTACATACAACCTGTCATATAATGTACATGAAAGATGAAATATTTTATTTGAATTCTGGGAAGTTTTGACCTATGATCAAAAATACTCTGTAATAATGCATCTGAGTTGTCAAAATCACTATAGGGACCTCAATTCTACATTATACCTGTATCATAAAACATATCAAGAAAACTTGTCATATTATATACAGAAGAAGGATGAAATATTTCTATTGAGATTCGACGCATGGTCAAACATGCTCCTCAATAACGCAACTGAGTTGTGTAACCAAACTATAGGAGCCTCAACTTCACATCATATCTGTATATTTACATAAAACCTGTCATATATACAGATGAAATATTTTATTGAAATTCTGGGAAGTTTTGACCTGTGATCAAAAATACTCAGCAATAACGCAACTGAGTTGTCAAAATCACTATAGAACCTCAGCTTCACATACCTATAATATTGATATAGGTATATATCATGATATGTATAGGAATATATTGTTTTATATAATATGATATGTACGTATACCTTGTCATAATATATTCATCCATGATTCCCTGAATAGACAGTGGCATAGCCACCTCCAATACAAGGCCGCGGCCTACGATATTGCAACGTTGCAGCGTAGGCCTAGCATCTAATACATGATTGGTAGAAAAGATCAGCTGGTATTTTTTAAATCATTTTCACCAATCATGTATTAGATTCTAGGCCTACACTGCGACGTTGCAATATCGTAGGCCGCGGCCTTGTATTGGAGATGGCTATGACAGTGGTCTTGTAATCAGATAATATAGGACGGAATATTTTTTCTAGGAATTTTTGATCTGTGATCAAAAATATTCTGCAATAAAGCAACTGGATTGTCAAACTCACTACAGAATTCTATACTTCACATACCTATAAAATCTGGTGTGGCGCACTCACAGAACTTTCATTGCCGTTATGAAAATTGATCACGTGACGCTAGGGTACCCGCTAGGGTCTTCTATTCAAAGATTTGAGCCAGCTGGTGACAGGGCAATAACGCTGGAGACACACGAGGTCTGCTTTCTCTTCATAGTGAATCATTCAATAGAATCAACAGTCGCCAACAGTTTGCAATTGGATAATCACATTTTCTCGAATTTCTAGCTTATTTTTAATTCTAGGTGAAAATGTTACTAGACAATAATTGTAGAGATTCTCATGCTCAATCTTTTCCACTCAATTTTTTCGTTTGAATTGTATCTGAAGCCTGATAATTGAGAATCTGAAATCAAACTTTGCATAGATAGGGCGGAGCTCCTGAAATTTTAAAGATTGTGGCAGTTGATAGAGCTTATCAATGACTATCTTAGGTATAACTTCAATCAAAATCGTTGGAGCCGTTTTCGAAAAAATCGCGGAAAACCCTGTTTTTGACAACATTTTTGCCATTTTAGCCGCCATCTTGAATCGCATTTGATCGAAATTGTTCGTGTCGGATCCTTATATTGTAAGAAGCTTACGTTCCAAATTTCAAGTCAATCCGTTAATTGGGAGATGAGATATCGTGTACACAGACGCACATACACTCATACACACACACACACACACACACACACACACACACACCACACACACACACACACACACACACACACACACACACCACACACACACACACCACACACACTTTTCTACTTGGAAAAATAAAAACAGAGGTCGAAATCATGGACTGTGATCATGTATTTCTTTATGTATTACAGTCCATGATTTCTACCACTGTTATATTTTCCAAGTAGAAAAGTCCTCTCATTCGGATAAATGGAAATTACATCTATCAACTTGGAAGTCTTATAATTGGATTCAACCTTCAGTTCTTCTTAAGTTTGAGCCTACTATGTTTTCCACTTGAGTTTTATAGTTTTGTAACTAATACTAATAGTTTTTGTCACATACTTTGAATTTGATAAAAGCATTAATTCACTTCGTCAAAATGTAATGTATATTCCTGAATTATAGGGGACACAACGAGTGTATCCATCTTTTACGGGTTGAATGTTTCTAATTTTGATGGCATTAGGGTATGGGGTGGGGCATTGGACGTACATTTTAACAAAATCTCCTTAATTCAAAAACACTTAATTAAAGCAGCACTTGGTCGACCCAGACGTTACCCTACAAATCTCCTTTTTACAGAATTCCCAGTTTTAACAGTTAGGCAACTATTTGTGAAAAACATAATATTATACATAATTAAAAACAGAAATCTATTTACACCTCAAGCTCGAACCTACAATTTTCGAATGCAAGATAATTATCAAATTAACAGAACTGACATGACTGTATGCCGAAGACAATTTCCTTACATCTGCAATAGACTCATCAACCTGCTACCAGAAAACTTAATAGCAAATAGAACAACAAAAGCAAATCCTAAAAAATAGCAGAGTGGATAAAATCAATAAACACTTCTCAATTCTTACAAACATAATATAATATTAAATATAACCATCATCTCATTTCACTAACTACAGTTCATCAATATTGTATCAATTCTCAATTATATTTCAGATATATTCCTTCCAACACAATATATATCAGCATTGACTTATAACAGCGGCCAATCGTGGGGTTTGGTATGGCAGTACTAGGCTATATTATAATTTAATATAGCACTGCTGCTGTATTGGATTTTGTGATTGGATGCTGTTGTAAGTCAATAACTTACTCCATTATTTTGTATTACACTTCAACTTTTCTCATATTATCAGTATTCTGTACATTTTTATTGTCATACATATTTGTATCAATTTTTCTCTCTTTCACTTGTGTATTGTACTTTTTATGAATTTTTTTGGTACTCGCTGCCAGCACTCAAACCCTTGGTTTTGCAGGCAGCGCCTATTATGTTATTTTGTGTAACAAAGTTTTTTTTTTATTTGAATACTTTGATTGTCTATCTTGCTTAACTTTGTTTTGACATTTATCATTGTTTTGTATTATATTTGAAATGGCAAATAAAATTTGATTTGATTTGATTTGATTTGAACTTTGTTTCCAGGAAATCATTCCAGTTAGTACAGAACTGTATAACTAAAAGCGTTTTCAAAATTGGAAATTTAATTCAATTTTCAATTAGTGTCTTTACAGAACTCGTTTCCCCAAATCAACAATATTGACTGAAACTTCAACTTTAAAATCGTGAGTTTTCATTTTTATTCAACGCCCAGTTGTATAAAAGCCTGTTAAAATTTAATCATGATTGAATGTCACGAGAGCCAATCAGTGCAGACTTTCTAAAAGCAGGCTTCTCTGATGTAAATGTCTCTTGACATTTATTCACGATTTAAATTGAACAGGCTTTTGTTCAACCGGTGCTGTGTTTGATAATTGACCGAGCGAAATGAGGTCTAAGATTCAAGTCGACGGTTTGGTATTTCTCTTAATGTTTAAATGTTTTTATGTTGCGCATCCACTGTGAAGCAAGGTAATAGATTTTCATAAAATTTGACAGGTATGTTCCTTTTTAAATATTGCGCGTCGACCTATATACAAGGTTTTTGGAAATTTTGCATTCCAAGTATAATTTATAAAAGGGAAAAAAACGCCTTCATACGCCAATATTAGAGTGAAAATGAGACTATAGAATTATTAATCATAAATCAGCTGTTTAGTGGACTGTAATACCACCTGTTCAAAAACATCTAACATCTTGAAAATGTATCTTCCCATCAACGTTGTAGACAGTTGCAGCCAGACATGATAACAGCGCTCACACTCACATTCCGGGACAACACGTCACGGTACGATAGAACAGAAAGCTCTATGTCTATTTAGGATTTTTCTAGACATTTCAAATTGATAAATTATTTATTAATTTTTGAGAAAACATAACACGAGGTCTACTGTTCACAGAACTACTAGTTATTCTCATTATATCTCAATCCTCGCATTATAACATGGTTCAATAACCTGAAAACTTGACTCTCACAAAATCATAATTTACCAACTGTGCATAATATAGCCCGCAACCAGTCTGAAATATATCGAGGAAAATATATATCTCGTCAGCTCCACATGTGAAATGGCTGGTGGTTAGAGAATACAAGCAGTAGCCCGGTGATAGAATCTCACATCCAACTGATCTGACGTCAGGTATGAAAAGTTGAACTCACGTCTAGCAGTGCAGCATCATTCGTATTCAGACAGTGCAACCCGACGTAGTTTAGCTTTACCAAAACACACGAAAATCTTCATCTTGCGTGTCATTTCCCTTTTTGCTTTGTTCTTCTCTCAACCTTCCAAGTTCCCCTCGTCTCATCATCCCCACAAGCCCCTCTCAACCTTCACGTCCACCCCCACCACCTCACACCCTTCACCACTCCTCCTCCTCCTTCACCACCTCCTCCACCTCCTAGATCGTGCGTATCGCAACAAAATGTCGGTGAATTAATCAAAGTGTACAAAATGGGCATTTCGGGGAGGCTGTGGGAGCTAGCACGTACGCAAGTGGCGTCTCTCGAATCTGCGCCAGAGAGAGAGTGTGTGAGAGTGAAAGAGAGAGATTTATCTGAGTGATGATAGAGAGAGAAGGGAAACTGTAAGACGAATTGGCCTCAGGAAATGGTTTCGCGCCCATGCTTCACCAAAGTGTATTTCTCAAAGTCTCTCTCAGTCTCTCTTCATCTATCTATTTCTCTCCTCCTTTCTCCTCACTTGACTCAAGTCACACACTCTCAAACTAGTAGAGAAAAACACAACACTCGAAGAACACGAAGAGTCCCCGGAATAGGTTCAATTTATTTCCTTGAAAAATCTGGACAGATACGTACACAAGCGACGTAGTCGTACGTTGGTTGATGGGACGTACCACCGCAGGCCTCCTACATCACAATCTGATTGAATACGCCATCTTTTTCTTCCCTCCACCCCTCCTCCAGCGATCAAATTGACGAGACGACAGATGACACGTGACAAATGTTACATACTTTACTCTGCCTCGATTCTCATTGGTTATAGGGTACTCATCGTAAATAATAATACTCCTCGATATGTCGTTTCTGTTCTATATTAATTGTTCAATGGAATAAACTTCGTCGTTGATGTTTGATGCATAGAATGAAAAATATTGAAACACAATAGAATAAAACGAAATGAAAACACACATATATTGTCAAGTTCTACAGTTTTGTTCCATTATGGAACGGTTCTAAAACTTTTTCAGTGACTCTGTCGAATTTTTTACATTAGAATATAATGAATTACCATTTTATTCTAATGAAGGGTAATTGATGTATTCTATTGCCTTTCAATACATTCAGTTGCCCTCAAAATTAGTGTAAAAATGCAAAATTTTTATTCTTGGATCCTCATTTCCTTGAATAGTTTCACAGTGTTGTCTATAGAGGCGTACGATACCTATTGTTCTCTTCAATGTTGTTCTTGTGATATCAACTATAAACATTTCACTTCTTAATGTCTTGTGACATCGATCAGGTCTCTAGAAGCCACTTAGATCTTCGAAGCTCTTCTTTCTAGATCTTCTGTTTAGATTCTCTCTCTCGATCTTTTCTTTTGTAGCTCTTAGAATCAGCTCTTTAGATTAATCAGTATTTGGAGTGGCAATGTTTCAACTGCAGGATTGGATGAATTGGATAACGGAACATAATATGAGAGACTAGCCGCCATGCTCGCTTCGCTCGCCATATCCGTCTAGCCAAGGGGCTCCGCCCCCTGGACCCTCGACAGGATCGTCCAAAAATAAGTTCAGCGGGCTCTCTTCGATCGCCTGCATTTTTCATTCGAGCTTGCTTCATCCCATCAGAAAGTCAAAGTACTTCCTCGCTCGATTCAATCACCGATTAATTTCAATTAGTGGAGGGTGGAAAACTCCGTTAGGAATTATGAGAATTATTGTACTCCAAGTTTAGCCTTTGAAATTAGAGATGAGAATGACGTGGAGAATTCACAAATCATTCATAAACCAACTCTCTTGAATATGAATTTTCCTGAGAAATGAAGAAATATGCATTGAAAACTCTATGAAAAACTGGAGAAAATAAAATACACCTTGAACGGAATATTGAAGGCCTCCCAATTTGTAGACCTCAGCGGAACCTCTGTACCGAACGTTTTATGTCAATTTGGTCTCGAAAATTTGAGAAATCGTAGAAAAAACGCTGGTAAAAACACCTGTTACTATATCGGCGTATCTTTGATGAACATAATTCTTCCACCTCAGCTAAACCTAAGTACTGAATTTTCATAATATATTTTCATCAATTATTGAAAAAGGGGAGAAAACGCAGAAAAGCTGAGAAAAACTTTGGAAAAACGCTGATTTTGGGCGTATCTTTGTTGAAATATCAAAGTCACCTCATCACAAAATTTTAAGACCCTAGCTAAACCTCTGTGCCAAATTCGAACATTTTCTGTCTATTACTTGATGAATGAACTGAGAAAACGCAAAAAACCGCTAATTTTGGGCAAATCTTTGGCGTTATTTCAGATTCCTTCTAACACAACATCATTACACCCTCTGCTGAGCTTCTGTAGTAAATTTGAAAATTTTCTGCAAGTGAGTGAGTGAGTTAGTCAGTGAGTGAGTGCCATTTCGCTTCCATATATAGTCCTATAGAAGATAGAGCTTTCGCGGTGTCAGGAAGTTTCAGTTTCGAATGAATTCCATTATTCATTCTATTGAACTTTTGTACTACAACTTCAATCAAGGAAAGGAGGAATAAATATTCTTGTATTCACCTTGATGATACTGGACTTTATTATAGATAGGACTATATAAGAACAGATTGTTAGTCCTCAATCGAAATTTTACTATCCAAGTTTCATGAAAGTTTCCAATTTGAAGCCTTAAAACAACAAAGTGGAGAACAATATATTAGTTCATATTTCACAAGCTGGCTTCCCATCATCTAACGAATTACTGAATCAAATCTGATACCATCGTCTATGGAAAATCATGAAAGGCTATAATTCATTATATCAAAAATGGTTATATGATATTCAACTCAAATTCAATTATTTCCTCTATGAGAGAGAAAAATACAATGTAAATTTGACTTCACACAAATACATGTTACAGTAACTTCAAAACTCGGTTTGATTCGACCAATTATTGTAACTAGTTGATTCAGAATCGACGTTTGCCTCCCAGTTGAAATGTTAGAACACTTTTGAAGGGATGAAATCTCAAATATTCCATTTATTCAAGAAAAATGTGGACAGGAATCTGATGATATCGAATATAAATCAAGCTCGAGCTCTATTCGGGAACGAAATACAAATACTTTGACCGCAGACCATTGTGTTTCAAATGAGGATGGTTTCGAAATGTGGGTGTTTTGAGCTTCACAATATTTGATTGGCTATTTTCAGTTATTCTGATAGTGCTTCATGAAAATTCGATGTGGGTTTGAATAATGGTTCTAAAATATGTCAACAATAACAGTAACTTGACATAAATTGATAACCTGAAATGAATTCCAGAGAAATTCCAATCGAATTATGCCAATCCTGACATTCAATTGATTGTATAATTTTATTATAATGGGTGATTTATTTCGCAAATAGAGCAACATTCTTTCCGGTCCGTTGACATAAATCTACAATAAATTTTAGGCCTATGTCAAAAGATGTCCATCTTGTTCAATCCGTATGTAATTTGAATTACTCATTGTATAAATGAGTAATGAGTAATGATTAAAGAGTAATGAGTAATGAGTCATGAGTAATGAGTAATGGGTAATGAGTAATGAGTAATGAGTAAAGAGTAATGAGTAATGAGTAATGAGTCATGAGTAATGAGTAATGATTAATGAGTAATGAGTAATGAGTAATGAGTAATGAGTAATGAGTAATGAGTAATGAGTAATGAGTAATGAGTAATGAGTAATGAGTAATGAGTAATGAGTAATGAGTAATGAGTGATGAGTAATGAGTAATGAGTAATAAATTATCATTTCAATCAAATTTTTGGATCAAATCAATTCAAAATTGTATTTGCTAAATCAATAGATATTCACAAAAATGAAAAACAATCTATAAGTTTAACATAAATAATAATTGATAATATAACAATCATATAGGCTACAAAATGTAGCCTATAATTATTTTATGTGTACAGATATTAACAATAAAACTTCATTGAATGAAAAAGACTAAGAAATTGTCAAAAACCACAGATTTATTGATACTTAGAAAGACCGGTTTCGGTTATTACACCATTGTCAATTTCTGATAAACTGAAACTAAATACAAGAGCAGCAGAATTTATACTAGTAGGCGAGTACTGCTATTGGTCAAGGGCATGAACGCCTGCCATTGGCCCAGCTAGACAGTCTCCTGCCACTCAACGGTGTGACAAAATGGCGGCTTAAGCAACAGAATCGCCATGATAGCATGTCACACCGTTGAGTGGGAGGAGACTGTCTAGCTGGGCCAATGACAGGCGTTCATGCCCTTGACCAATAGCAGTACTCGCCTACTAGTATAAATTCTGCTGCTCTTGTATTTAGTTTTAGTTTATCAGAGATTGACAATGGTGTAATAACCGAAACCGGTCTTCCTAAGTATCAATAAATCTGTGGTTTTTGACGACTTCTTAGTCATTTTCATTCAATATGAATAATTACCACAATATCAACTTCTCAACTACACAAAAAAAATCTGGTGTGGTACACTCACACAACTTTCCTTGCTCATTGATCGTTGATCTAATAAGACTCATTCTTAAAAGAGGATAATTTCGGGAAATAACATTATGCCGATTGGCGGCTAAATAATATTAAAACTATGAGTATACTAATGTTATTGTTTCAGAGTACATCTTCCTTTGTTTGAATTATGAAATTTGAGGATTTTTTAAAAGTTGTCAAAACAGCTGTTCTACAAATAAGATATCGAAATGTGTTCTTTTGAATAAACTGCTCTACCTACCTACCTCACGCACGAGAAGGAGGTTAGAAAGTAAATTTCTCAGGGATGGGGTGGACCTCCTGTTAGTTTCCCAGGGAGAAGACTAATACAGAGATAAATATCTATTCAGGGTATGAATTTGAAAAAATTCGGTCAAGTAATGAGAAAATCGTGATAGAAATTCAACAAAATTCATCCTTCTCAGGGATATTACGGAGCTCCTGCAATTTTCTCAGGAATGAGACTTATGTCAGTTGATAGGGCTTATAAATAGCTATCTAGGGTATAAATTTGAACAAAATCGTTGAAGCCGTTTTCGAGAAAACCGTGAAAACATGGTTTTTTAGCCATTATCCGCCATTTTTCCCGCCATTTTGAATTGAATTTCATTGAATTTCTTATTGTCGGATCCTCATGGTATAAGGACCTTGAGTTTAAAATTTCAAGTCAATCGGTTAATTAGGAATGGAGTTATCGTGTTCACACACACACATACACACACACACACACAACACACACACACACACACACACACACACACACACACACACACACACACACACACACACACACAGACCAACACCCAAAAATCATGTTTTTGGACTCAGGGGACCTTGAAACGTATAGAGAACATGAAATTAGGGTACCTTAAATCTTTTTGGAAAGCAATACTTTCCTTACCTATGGTAATAGGGCAAGGAAAGTAATAGAACTTCATTTGATTTGATTTGGTTCAACTACAAAATCCATCAATTCATGGAATTAGAACTGGAATCAACAATTAAAACTCTTAAAGAGAACACTGGAGTGTTGTCAAATATATCACTTATTTAGTGATAAAATTTGATTATTTTCATCAAGGATAGATATCACAACATCTCACCAACAACCGTATCTGAATTAACTATTGTTATCTTGACCAATTATAACAGTTCATAATAATGAATAATTCATGAATGAAAGATAGTTGGATCTGATGTTTCGAATTACTATGTTTGTTGTTTCTATTCATTGGGATGATATCCATTCATACTATGACTGTTTCACAAAACATGCAAATTGAACAAATCAATTTCATATGCCATCTTGAATCGCTTCTCAACAAATCCCTCCTCATTTCGTTACCTACCCCGATGACTCATACTTTCCCCAACCTTGCGAGGGGGTCGCTTTTCTATTTTCCCTGACTTTTGACTCGCCACGCATATTTCCGGAGTTTTCCCTATTTTTGCAAAGTCTCTGCCTCAGCGTAACCGATTACTACATCCGTAGGGAGGGGGGAACGACTTCAGGGCATTACCCAGTGGTGGGGAGGGGGATGACCCGGAAGACTCTTGTCATTTCCTTCCCATTAACGGCCGGCTGGGGAAAAATAAAATGGCAAACTCTTCCATTATTCCTGAACTTGGCTTCTTCTTTTGCGACAAAACTCGGTTGTAAGTTGAAGACGGTTGAAGTTACTTAGCGCATAAGTAGCAATGATTCGGGAGAGCCTCAGGGAAAGAATGTATTTTCGACAGTATGCTGAAGGGTCTTCGCTTCCGCTGATTCATTTACTAATTCATGGATCATACGAAGAAGGATAAGACAATAGCATAATAATACATGATAATTATCATCCCATAAGATAATATTAATTCGTGGATCCGTGATTTAATGAAGTATGATCTCAATTCCTCTATTTTGTTTAACAGGTGATACAAAAGTTCCATTACTTACCGTATTATCTAATAATATTGTCCTTCTTCCGTTGCACAGTTTATACAAAATGTGATTACTTACCGTATCATCTAATATTGTCCTTCCGTTGCACAGATGATACAAAAGTTCTATTTGATACAGTATATGATCTCATTTTCTCTGATTTGTGGCACAGATGATACAAAAGATCGATTTCTCACCGAATCAACTAATAATATTGTCCTTCTTCAGTAGCACTCATGTGATACATGAATGGGATTTCTCACAGTATCATCTAATATTGTCCTTCCGTTGCACAGATGATACAAAAGTTCGATTCGATACAGTATCACTTAATATTGACCTTTTTCCAATGCACAGGTGATACAGGAAAGGTATTCAGAAGCTCTGTTGCAACGAGCTGATCATATACAGGACTCAATAATTATAATGGTATGATAATTATCATCTCATAAGATCATATTAATTCGTGGATCCGTGATTCAATATTGATCATACAGGACTCAATTCATGGTATGATAATTATCATCCAATAATATCATTAATAATTCGTGTATCCGTAATAATAATAATAATATCGTGTGACCTGGCTGGCTCAGGTCTGGTGTCAGATTTTTCAGGTCGCAACTGATCAATTTCAGGGCTTCTGACATTACCTAACGACTGCTTTTCAGGCAGCCGGAACCGACGACGTAACGTGTCCATCCGAAACACGGGAGTGGCCCGAGATAAATATCTTGATCAAAATTGATGATACAAAACTCAATTCATGATGCACTGATTCAACTTGATTCAAACCATGAATCAGTCTACAATAATAATGTAATCAAAATTGTTAAATGAGTGATAGTTAACATATTATCATTTAAGAAAATTCTATTTGGGGATTCTATAATTGTTATGCCGAGTTGGGCTGATTATTTTTCGTTGTCGCAAAAGACACTATTCACTTATTTGAATACTCACTTCTCATTAGAGCTACTGGAATATTGAAACACGTTATCAAGTGATCTTCTCATTTTATCAAAACACAATCAGTTTCAACTTCTCATGAGCCGTTTTCAAGTGTAAATATGAAAATGGCTTTCTTAGAGACTTGAAAATAGTTGTGTTTCAAGAACATGAATTGGGTATTTGATAACAGTGTTGAGCCTAATGTTATTAATTAATTCAATTATAATTTAGTACCATCTAATAAAAATGTCATATCATGTCTGTGGAGTTTTGTATAGCAGTCCACAGTAATGTACAAAACTGATGATCCTGTAAAATAGATGGAACGTCATTCATCCTCTAAAATTTTACATTTATAGATAGTCCCCCGTATCAGTCTTTCTGTTCATGTTTATATTCTAAAATTGATGGAGATGGAATCTGCAAAACAAATCCAGTAACACTGTTGCAGTTACAAAAACAGTAGTTCTAGCTTCATCTATAAATTGAAGCTAGAAATTGAATCTAGAATTGAACTTTTCACCTATTGAAAAGTTCTAATTTTCTCTTCCATTCAATTTTTAATTCAATACTCGAATTTGTGTGAAGGTACCCTTCTCCCTTGTACATAAAGCTTATGTTTCTGTTTTTAGACGAGTCCATTAATCCAAACTTCAAAGTGGGCGGTTATCAAACGTAGGATTTGATTTGAGTATTTTCAAATATTTTGAACAAAAATCGTCATGTTCACTTAGAAAATAATGGTTCTGGAACTCTTTTCCTCAATTTGAAGCATATTTATTCCTCGTTTTCCATCCTGGATAATCAGAGTATGCTGAATAATGGATGAAGTAGATTTCATAGAGATTTTATAAGATAAGCTTCTTTGGTGAGAGCTCCAGCTAACGAAGAAGTAAATAGTTAATACTTGTTTCTCTCTGTTTTGTTCTGCAATGCAAATAAATAACATTTCTTGATAAATTATTACTCTTTGAAGATCTAATTGAAAAGGAATCACAAGATTTACTTCAGAGACTAATAATCACGACTTAATCCTTGTTACAGACTCTTCTTAAGGGTTGAACTGGACCAATGCATGAAGATATTTGGTAGGATGAAGCTTTAAGGACAATATCACAGAAATTTATTTTAATAGGAGATTCGATTAGGGAGACGTTTCAAAAGTAGGATGGAAGAAGATATCAGAGATTGGCATAAATATAATGGGACTTCAACTTTGCTGAGCATTTAGGGCCGGGTTCCGAGCTCGGAATATTAGCTAAGCTCTGGAATTCAATCAGCTGGAGTTGGAAAATTAGCTTTCCAAAACTAAACGGGGCGTAGTCGCAGTTTTTATAACAGTTGTCGCAGTTTTTATAACAGTAGTCGCAGTTTTTATTTTCTCATTTCTGTAATAATTTTATTATTGGAAACGTTTTTCCTTGACGAAATTGAACATTTCTAAATAATTCAAAATAGCTGAAACTTTACTCTATTTTCTCTTTATTTTATTTTGTTTACAATTTTCTAGTTTCTTGAAATTTAATTGAAACGTGACTTTGACAATGACTACGACTACGCCCCGTTTTGGAAAGCCAATTTTCCTACTCCAGCTGTTTAAAGTCTAGAACTTAGCCAAATCCCGAGCTCGGTAACCGACTCTTGATATCAAATAATCACAAGTTCATGGCTTTGAAGAATTTTTAGATACTGCATATCAATAGCAAAGACATGTTTCTGGATATTCAGGAAGCTTAAGATAAAACTAGATTAACAAAGGATAGTTCACAGTGGAAATTCATAAAAGATCAGATTTATTTCAACTACACCACGTTTTATCATGAATTTGTTGAGAGTTTTTCGTTCGAAATGAGAGTTTTCATTCGCTGGTAACATTCCTCTATATGTGTCCTATACTATTCTGTAGCATGTATAATTTGGTGATCTTCCATTGCTGTTTGAACCGCCATTTTGTAATGTTGCTATGAATCGCTGATTGGGAAGTAGATTGTTTGGCCCAATGGCAGACGTTCACCTTGATAGGTTACGGCTTCCACCAATAGCGGTGCTCGTTCATTAGTATGGATGCTGCTCTTCACTTGAGTTTGAGTTGATCAGAGACTGGAAATGGTGTAACAACCAAGAACGGTATTTCAATTTTCAATGGATCTGTTTGACAATTTCTATAGTGAGATCCACGTTATAATGGCAGTGCTCGTTTCATATTGCTGTTGCTATCCTTGTCTTACTTACTTACTTACTCCTCAGCTCTACAACCCATTGAGGGTTGCCTCCCGCAATATGCCTCTCTGTTCGTCTCGATTTTGAGCTTTCCTTCTCCATCCTCTGATACCCATCTGCCTCAAGTCATTCTCCACGTCGTCAATCCAACGCATTCTTGGTCTTCCCCTCAGTCTTCTTCCTCCAGGATTCATCCTATGTACTTTCTTTTCGCACCTTGAGTCATTCATGCGCTCCACATGTCCTAACCAACCTAGACGTCTCATTTTTATTTCAACTACAATGTCTGGGTTGTTGTAGAGCTCTCGCAACTCTTGGTTCGGATCCTCCACTCTCCATCACTATAGGTGGGTCCGTAGATTTTTTGGAGGATCTTTCTTTTCCAGACATTGAGTATGGTCTCGTCCCTCTGAGTAAGTACCCAGGTTTCTGCACCATATAGTACGGCTGGTCGTATGACAGTGTTGTAAACTTGCATTTTTAGCCTTCTTGAGATAAGTCGGGAATTGATGAAAGTTTTTAAAGCATAATAACATCTATTCCCAGCTGATACTTCAACTTTGATATCTATTGGGACTTCGTTTTTTTGTGTTATTACAGCTCCCAGATATTTGAATTCCCCAACCTTCTCAAAACTACTGTCTCCAAACACAAAACGTCTTCCATTCCCTTGGGTTCTTCTTCTACACTATTGTGCATATATTTTGTCTTATTATTATCAATTTTGAGACCTGTTTGCTCAGATCCAATCTTAAGTTGGTCAAATCCTTCCTGTAGGGCTCTTTTGCTATTCTTGTCCATCATTCCACAAAGCAGATAGCACCATTTTATTATAGCTACGCAACGTTACCAGATCGTTTCATAGCGATCTATTAAAAAAATATTTAATCTCAATTATAGAATACTTTTCAAGATGGCTGTAAATAAGATATCCATAGTCAGGCTGATCGTCAATATTGGGTACGAATAGGCACTAGTAGAAGAAGAAGATAGAAATTTACATTTAATCATTGTAGGAAATGATTTTTTGTCGAATAAAATATATCAATTGATTATATCTAACAGAAATGGAGAGTCTATATTACATCAGGCAAACCGTTATCAGCTATCCTCCATGGAAGGCAGTTTTCAAGGCAGAGAATCGTCAACACTGTTTTCTCATCATTCTCCAATGCCGTTATAACGTGGATCACACCATAGCAAGGGATTTTGAATCCGTATCTGGAATTGGAAAACTGATGACGACACAAGCTAATCCAACAAATTCATTCGACCATCCACCAAGTTTCAGAAGGCAGTGATTTTGGAATCTGTAGTTACTGTTCTTCAAATTAAAAAAATCTGGTGTGATGCACTCACACAACATTCCTTGTCGTTATGAAAATGATCAACTGACGCTAGTGTTCCCGCACATCTCAAGTCTACTATTCATACATCTAAGCCAGCTGGTGACAGGACAATAACGCTGGAGACACACGAAGTCTGCTATCTCTTCATAGTGAATGATTTAATAGAATCAACAGTTGCCAAAAGTTTGCAATTGGATAGTCACATTTTCTCGAATTTCGAGCTTATTTTTAATTTTTTGTGGAAATGTTACTGAACATTAATTGTACAGATTCTCATGCTCAATCGTTTCCACTCAATTTTTTTGTTTTAATTGTATCTGGAGCCTGATAATTGGAAATCTAAAATCAAATTTTGCATAGATGGGACGGAGCTCCTCGGATTTTTACAGATATGGGACTAGTAGTAGTTGATAGAGCTTATCAATGACTTCTTAAGGTATAAATTCGATCAAAATCGTTGAAGCCGTTTTCGAGAAAATCGCAAAAAAATCCGGTTTTTGACAACATTTTCGCCATTTCAGCCGCCATCTTGAATTGCATTTATCGAAATTATTCGTGTGGGATCCTTATACTGTAAGGACCTTAAGTTCCAAATTTCAAGTCATTCCGTTAATTGGGAGATATCGTGTACACAGACACACATACAATCATACACACACATACATACAGACCAATACCCAAAAACCCCTTTTTTGGACTCAGGGGACCTTGAAACGTATGGAAATTTGGAAATTGAGTTAGCTTATTTTTTTTCGGAAAGCAATACTTTCCTTACCTAAGGTAATAGTGCAAGGAAAGTAGAAACTGATGATAACACAATCTGATCAATCATTATTATTTTTTTCTATGTGAAATTACTCTTATCATTGATTATGATTCAGTGGTCAATCAATTACTTGATTCATCCTCCTTCAAATGAGTAGAACAAGGTATTGAAAAGTTAGATTAAGCTGAGCCACTCATGAGTCAACCACACCTTCAAACGACATTTGACAAAGTTGGAGGTCGCTTCTATCTCCTCTCCATGTACACACTCCCTCTCTCTCATATACACCAACTCACTATCACTCTTTCTCTCTCCATGTGTTCCAGATTTCGTGCACTGCCGAGAACGAAACAAGACTTGACAACTTTGCCATCTCGTTTTGTGTTCCATGCAACTTGGCGCACAAAAACGTGTAGCCTCCATATTGGTTCTGTAACAAAGGCGCTCAACTTTCCATCCGTAACTTTAAGCGGCTCCGAAAGTTTTGTACTTTAAACCTCTTAGATAAGTTTCACTCGTATCGACTTTTCTTTTTTCCTTGTAGCTCTGGTGACAATACACACGATAGAAGCCAGTTGATTAACTAGAGTTGATAACTCACCGGATGATAGAATCCACACTATTTTACACAAGCACTGTTCTTCACTACAGATTGATTGAGATTTTCTCAATGTATTTTTTTCATTTATTCAGTTAGTTTAGATAAGAATCTGAGAAAATAGGTCTGATAAAATAGGTAAAAATATATCTGATGAAATAGGTTGATAAAAATCTGCGTTTAACAGGGGACAAATAATCTAAATTATCTAAACCATCTTCAAATAATTTTACATGTATTCACTCTATGGTTTGAATCATATCTCACATATCTTATATCCAACACTCAACCTAGTCAATAATGGATTGTCAACAAATATTATGCTATTGTTATTTTTTTATTATAGTGATTTATATGATTTAAATTGCTGTTGATATAAATCCACCTTTCAAAAGGTGTTCTACAACACTCAATTGACAAAAAAATGTAGAAATAGAGCTCTTTGTACTACAGTTATTAAAAAATATCCCTACACTTGATATTTATATTAATTACTTCAAATAGATAACTGATCAGATGGAGAATAACAATGATGCACAGCCCATTTAAATACATTTAAATTGTTATTGATTTTATCAATTAGGAATTAAGAAGAAAATAATAAATGGTAATTGCCCATTTTAGTCACTTCCTATTCTAAATTTTCACAGTAATTTCCCATATTAGTCACTTCTTATTCTGAATTTTCACAGTTGTCGAGTGAATAAACTTGTCTAGATGAAACTTTGAATTTTCAGCATGTAACAATAAAATCATAATTCAATTAATTTGATTTTCGAACCCTTGCGGAGCACGGGTTAAGACTGCTCGTTTATTATACAATCAACAATGCTTGGATTATATTGGAACTGAGTACTGAGAGAGTTGGTGATCAGATTATATGTTATTTCTCCAGTCATGCAGGTGTCAATAAAGGCTCAAAACTTAGTGGAGTTTATCTTGAGAGGCAAACAATGAAGACAGACATTGAATAAAATTCATTGCTCAGTTTCAATATTATCGGCATACAAGGTATGGGTCAAAAAATAGTGGAGCAGTGAAGTTAGACGGTATCAGAAAAGGTAGATAAGAGTGTTTGAACGTAATGCATGTATTCGAATGTGTTAGAACATAGTGGAGCGGAGAAGGTAGGGTAGAAGGTGTAAGGAAACGAAGACTATCATAAAATATTATATATGTTCCATTTAAACACTCTCTGCTACCTTTACTTCTTTGAAAACTTCATCGCTCCACAATGTTTCGATCCATATCTAGTATGCCGATAATATTGAAACTGAGCAATGAAATGGATTGAATATCTGTCTCAATTTCCTGCCTGGGAGAACAAAATTAAGGCGTTCTTCACACTTATCGATCGTCCAAAATTAGTCTCGTGAAAAGTCTAGTTGTAACATCATTCCAGAACTGGAGAATTCATTTATTCATCTACACAATAAGTACATTAATAAAATGATAGGGAGAGGAAGAATAGATAACCTTGTGCTATTCCTCACCCAAATTAAGATAGGAATACACATAGTCGGAAGTAGTTTAAGTCTCGTAGAATTGGATCATTGTGCTTGGAGAGGGATGCTTTGAAATGAAATAGGATGGGTTTCATTCATGTGAAGAAAATAACAATAACAGGAAAATCAGTATATTATCATTAGAACATAGAACTCATTAACATTACAGTTATATGATGATAAGAAGGATATAATTACAGTAAAATAATAAACAGTATCATGATGATTGGGTTTTTTATAAGGATCTAAGAATGTTTACAAAGAATTTGAAGGAATATCTGGTCAAAATCAATATACCACTCAGTAGTACATGCAAATCTATCATACTGTCTCTGCATATATGGCACTACAAGTAAAAGTAGCCTTGATAAAATTCTTGAACAACAAAAACGAGCAATGAGAATCATGCTAAACCTCAATAGAACTGATTCTGTAGAATTGGCTTTCCAGACCTAGGTATTTTCACAATATATGGACAATACATATAAATGATGTTGAAGTCTTTTTCAAGAAAGTTGGTGACACAAACTTGAGAAATAACAGTCACAGCTATAATACAAGGTTTCGTCGTTTAATAAAGAGGCACAGATTAGATCTTTAACAAAAAACTATATACAGAGGAAAGAAGTGTTTTGTAAAGTTACCAAGCAGTCTCAAAATGTTAGAAGATTCAGGAATTTGAAGGAATATCTGGTCAAATTGTCGCTGTACTCTTTTCAAGAGTTCAACATTGATTTTTGATTAAACGTGTTTGTCCATTTATACATTGACACTGTTCTAATGTATTTCCTACTACTAATGAATGAAGTATTTTTTCAATCCATTCTACCCCTCGTGACTTTCGGGATAGTGTAATCAACATGACTCCTCCATTACATATTACTTTGTATGAATGAAATAAAAACACCACGAAGCTCAGCCTGTGTGGGATTCTCAGTGAAGAACTTGGATGAACGAGGAAAAATAGAAGAGAGGCCAAAAGTATTCATCAAGTAATGCAATAAGTGTTGAAATATATCACTATGGCTTCCAGCCTGTGGAGTGGTATATATTATGGTCCAAGCGCTAACTAAATTGTGGTATATAATATATTATGGTCCAAGCGCTAAACTGTGAGAATTGATATAAGTAGAGGAGAATGCATGACGGTTGTCTATGTCGACACTGAACTGTTGTTGTGGAAGCGAGAAGACAAATACAGATAAAAGAGACGCAGTTATATTGGGCGTAGCAGAGCTGTCCTTTTGAAAAGAGCAGGCTCTTCAGTCTGTCGGCTTTCGAATGGAAGGAAGAGATTTGAGACGGAATTGGATGCAATCCTTCTTAATAAATTCAAACAATTTGGCGGTCTTGCAACCGACGTTGAGAAATAGGCAAAAGCAAGCAAATACCTTCGCTCGACTATCTCGTTCGACGAGTGCCATCCAATCTCCGTTTCTGCTCTCTTTTTCTCTTTCTTTCTATATCTCTCATTCTCTCTTTCTAGTATAATGATCTAGTATAATGTTGATAGCTTAATATATACTATATTATTTCTTTTGATATTTGTAATTGATTCATACTGATGCAGAACTGTTAAATAATTATTTATCTCTCAAGTTTGATTTAATTTTATTGTCAATTTTTGTAAATGTTACCATAGGCAACAGCCTTGTAGAAATTAGCAATAAATATCTATCTATCTCTCTTTCTCGCTCTTTCTCCCACTTCCTTTCTCATTCCCTCTCTTTCAGTTTCTCTTTTTCACTATTTTTCTCTCATTCCCCTCTTTCTTTCTCTTGCTCTTTTCCTCTATCTTTCTCTTTCTCTTACAATCACTTTCTCTCTATCTCCCTCTTTCTCTTATTCCCTCTCTTGTTCAAATTCAAACTCTGTCTCTCCAACTCAAACTAAGATTTCACTCAATAGCTCTCTTCAACTCTGTCCAATTCTGTTTTCAGAACCTCCTTCAATTCTCCCTTGAAATCTTTCTGCAACGTTTGTCCCTACAAATATGTCTTCAAATCTCTCAATAACCATTTCCACCTCTCTCTTACAATCTATTAAAGATTATTGTCTCTTAATATCTCTCGATAACTCTCTTCACTTTCTCTTCGAATCCTCCTACAATTTCTCCTTGAAATTTTTCTTTAATTTTCTGTCTCTTCAACTCTCTCTGGAATATTTCTTCACATCTTTTACCAATTTTCGCCCCATCTATCTCTCTCTATAACTCTCCAACTCTCCAACTCTCTCTGAAATCTTCTTTAAATTATTCACAAACTTCTCAATAATTGATATCTGCAGCATGAATGAAAGAGTTACGGAGAATCGGCATCGAAGGAGGGAGCATGTCCAAAGAATTTCAGCTGAGAGAATACCATTAAAAGTCTATAATTATCAGCCAGTAGGCAAAAGAGATGTTGGGCGACGATGCAAGACATTTTTTATGTTTATTTGAATAATTGCCTAGATGTGAGTCAGAACTGGTTATAGTCAATCCTTCTTTGTTAGGAGAAGAAAATAATGATGAAGAAGAAGAAGAAGACCTCTCAATAACTCTCTTCAACTCTGTCCAATTCTGTTTTCAGAACCTCCTTCAATTCTCCCTTGAAATCTTTCTGCAACGTTTGTCCCTACAAATATGCCTTCAAATCTCTCAATAACCATTTCCACCTCTCTCTTACAATCTATTAAAAATTATTGTCTCTTAATATCTCTCGATAACTCTCTTCACTTTCTCTTCGAATCTTCCTACAATTTCTCCTTGAAATTATTCTTTAATTTTCTGTCTCTTCAACTCTCTCTGGAATATTTCTTCACATCTTTTACCAATTTTCGCCCCATCTATCTCTCTCTATAACTCTCCAACTCTCCAACTCTCTCTGAAATCTTCTTTAAATTATTCACAAACTTCTCAATAATTGATATATGCAGCATGAATGTAAGAGTTACGGAAAATCGGCATCGAAGGAGGGAGCATGTCCAAAGAATTTCAGCTGAGAGAATACCATTAAAAGTCTATAATTATCAGCCAGTAGGCAAAAGAGATGTTGGGCGACGATGCAAGACATTTTTTATGTTTATTTGAATAATTGCCTAGATGTGAGTCAGAACTGGTTATAGTCAATCCTTCTTTGTTAGGAGAAGAAAATAATGATGAAGAAGAAGAAGAAGAAGAAGAAGAAAAAGAAGAAGAAGAAGAAAAAGAAGAAGAAGAAGACCTCTCAATAACTCTCTTCAACTCTGCTCAATTCTCTTTTCGGACCTTCTTGAATTCTTCCTTTGAATCTTTATCCGGTTCTTGCCTCTTCAACTCTCTCTGGAGTCTTTCTCTAATTCTCTCCTCAACAATCCTCTACATTTCTTGTCTTTTCAAATCTATCAAGAGCTTTCTTCAGCTCTCTCTTGAGATCTTTCTTTTTTCTCTCAAATTTCCATATTAATCAAAACTTTTACAATATTTTCATTTCAAATAAATCCTTAGTTGAATTAATGAAATTAACGTTTTGGTAGAGAGTTAGTGGGAAGGATACTTCGAATATTCTTTCCGAAGAATGAACATTGATATGTCCAAAGCCCCGCCAATTTATGTTGATGCATAATAATATTATCTATTTTATCTATAGTTACTACAAATCGCTTTTTTCCATATCAAATACAGCTCAATTTGATTTTATCTATAGTTATCACAATTTGCTTTTTTCATATCAAATACAGCTCAATAATATTATTCTCTTAATTTACATTTTGTAAATTCATCTTTAATTTTGCTGTATTGTAAGCTATTGTATATAAGTGTATAAGCCAGTATATATTTTAATCTACATGAATAAAGTACTCAATCAATTAATCAATCAATCAATCAATTCAATACTCTCGTCAAATATTTTCTCAATTATTGATTCTTCGGATATCCCAAGAGCTCGATCTTGGAATGTTTCTGCAATTCTCACTGAAAATATTTTTAAATCTCTGAATTGGCATCAAAATTCCCCTCCAATTCTCTCACAAATTTCATCTTCAGTTCTCTCTCCAAATCATTCTTGAATTTTCTCTTCAACTCTTTCTCCTACATCTGTCTTGTTAACGTCTCCTCCAACTATTTCTCTTACTATAATCTCAACTTTAGAGACGTTTAGCTCTCTTTCTCTCTCTCTCTCTCTCTCTCTCTTTCTCTCTCTCTCTTCACTGTCTCTTAGTATTTCCTTCTCAACTCTAATTCAATTATTCTATACTCTCCCCCATTTCTCTTCAATTATCTTCCCCTCCCTATCATTTTTCTCCTTCTCTTCTCAACTTATCACTGTTCCTCTCGCATATGAGCCTCTACTTCTTTTCGAATTTTTATTTTCCTCTCAACCATTTTTCTCCTTCTCTTCCCCAGCTATTACTGTTCCTCTCGCATATGAGCCTCTCCTTCTCTTCGAATTTTTATTTTCCTCTCAACCATTTTCCTCCTTCTCTTCCCCAGCTATTACTGTTCCTCTCGCATTTGAGCCTCTCCTTCTCTTTCTCAGTTTTATTTTTCTCTGTATCATTTTTCTCCTTCTCTTTTCTCTTTCCCAGCTATCTCGGTCTCTCTGAATATCCTGTGCTCTCTTTCTTCCGCTACGTGTTTGAGCCAGCTCCTGCGATCGTGTATTCAGTCAGCGTACAGCATCGTACCACCGCTCAGACTCTTTCTCATATTAGGCTGGTGCCGGCCCAGGCAAACTCCTCAGACCTGAACTGAACCTGCCAAATGAAAGCTAAACCGTCACTTGATGTCCGGAAACGAGAGCGCCCTAAGCCAACAAATCGGGGAAGAGATTGGCATTCCACTCCATTGCTACTAAACGTAGCACTGTGAAAGATAGTTGGCTTTAGTTGTTTCAAAACGCACTCATAGATCAAAGATTTCATTGTAAATCAAATCATAATCATTACGATTACAATTACAGAACGAAAAGTTCATTGAAAATCAAACCACAATTGGTTGTTACAATCACAAATCGCGATTTCAATAGGTTGTATGTAATTACAATCAGTTAAGAACTGAACTGAACTTTAAACGTAGAACTGTGAATGATAGATAGTTGATAGTTGCTATTGGATAGAGTTATATAAAGTGAATATAGAGGAATAGAGTGATATAGTGAAATAGAGTGAATATAGTTACTAATAGAATAGATAGTAGTTGCTATTGGTAGTTTGAGAGCGCACTTACAGAACAAAGATTTCATTGGAAATCAAATCAAATTTCAAATTCAGATTTCAAACTTATTCCCACAAAAAAGATACACAATTATAATAATAATGATATTTAATCTGATAATAAATGAATATTACAAGAAAAATACTATCAAAATATATAAAAATACTCCAAAAACGGCAGTATATTTTTCATGTCCACCTATGTTTAAGGAGAAGCCTACAAGGTGAAACCTGTGCGTAGACCTGAGTTGCAGAAAACATTTATTTATTTTAAACTAAAAACTTACAACCAAATGAAGAACAAGGATTAGTGGAGTTTACCCACATCATACAATTTTGTAGATTATTGAATGATAAAATCAGATAAAAAAAGTAACACACAATAATAAATTATTCTATGATAGAAAAAAACAAAACATAAAACAAGAATCAGAAAATGCCTAGTTAACAGTAAATCATAACTATTACGATCATAATCCGTTGATTACTATAATGTGTGATTGAAACTAACTGTAATAAACGCAAACAAATCGAGGGAACAGATTGGTACAGATATCGATTGAGAGATTGTAACTTAGCACTCAATGGAAATAGAGAGCTCCGAATGATATCATCTTGTTTTAAATCCTATAAATTTGTTTCTGTATTTTTTCTTTGTCCGCTGAGTTGATTCGCGATATCGATTGAGAGATTGTAACTCAGCACTCAATGGAAATAGAGAGCTCCGAATGATATCATCTTTTTTTAAATCCTATAAATTTGTTTCTGTAATTTTTTCTTTGTCCGCTGAGTTGATTCGCGAAATTCGCATTGAACTGTGAGCCACAAATGGCGACCACGTGCTCTCCTAAAATTTAAAAATTGTAGATTTCTGTTATTTGTTGCAACACATGCTCTGAACATATTGTATTTAAGAATATGAACGCTCGAAGAGCTAGAATAATAAAAAGAACCGTTTCTCGGAACTATTGAGAATGCATTTGAATAGCTTACCTAGCCAGATGACTGGGGTCATTATTCTTTTCAAAATAGTTTGTCACACTTAAGAAATGTTTGTGTGAACAGTGTTATTGATTCATCACTTGAAAGAATCCAGCCCGACCACTTCTAACCTAGGGAAAGGGGTCTAATCAATCTAAAATACACTGACGCTCATTTGGTGGATAAATTACCAATATATTAAAAAAAAAATATTATGAACAAGACAATACATGATTTTCAACAGTCGTTGACCACTACTTAATAATTTTCAAAACCTGAAAATGACAATCTCGAAAGAAAGAATCTAGGGAATCCAAGGATACCCAGTACGTAACTGAAATCCCCAAAAGATCAACATTGATCTTGAATACAAGGAAAATAATCCAAAACAGATTATAAGCAAGTCCACCCAAGTATTACTCAATATCCAATAAAAGAATTAAAGCAAGTTCAAAAATAAAAGAAAAAGAAATTACTATTCAAGGGATACTTGGATTACCTAAGATTCAAATACAAATCAGTGAATTTTGGATTAGGTTGCAGTCCAATTCGTTCATCTAACATCACCCCAGTAGTGTTGCGGTCAAGTGTTCCTCAAATACACTGCTCGAGCATTTCCGACTCAACACGGACAGTGAAAGGAATACAATAATTCATTATCGAGAACAAACTATTATATTCCCAACCTGACAAGGATAAACGAATAACTTCCCCCACTATTCGCCGATTGTTCCAGTTTGGTAGAAAAATTGGAGATGTATTACCTCGATTCGGCGAACTTTCCAATTGGGAGTAACAAACTCGGGTAGTTCAACAGCATTCGGCAAAATTAGATTGTTATGCCATTGTACAGCCGTGGTCCAACAGATCGTCCGTGACGTCAGAATCAGAATGTCGCTCAGCTCGTGGAGTGTCGGACAGTACGCCGAGATCGTGAATCCCCATGTCGTGGACCGTGAATCCCCATTTCGTGGACCGCTTAAAATAATAAACAATCTACAATAGTTTCTACTCCTCTAACAATAGGAATTCAAAAACAAATATTTTCAATTGGAATAATTTTAAGGAGTTCAAAAAAGAGTTTCGAATTATGCAACAAATCTATGCTTTGCGCACCTAACCTACTGTATAACAATCATTTCGGTTATTTCTATCTTAAGCATGGAGCCTACATGCTATGTATTGGCCACTCTTGAATTATAATCAACTAGTACTACGGCAAATAATAGTGGAATATCAAAATTATAATATTTCTTATTAATTATAATATATCAACATAACTATTGGAAAAATTGTCATCTGAAATTTATGGAGATTAGCTCTCCCCACTTTGAACAGAAGTAATTATCGATGTTTAAATGAAATAACTATAACAGAAAACAAAGTAATATTTCTGCATCCTGACTTCCTATTCTAGTAGTAAAATTTGTTATTCTCGTCCAGATAATCCATAGGATCACTTAATTACACGATCTAACCAGCAAACTTACAATCTAACCTGTCGTACATTGAATATGCAATTTTATTTTTGTCTTATTACTATTTGTTTTGAGTCTATGGAAATCAAAGTTCCCATTTTGGTATAATTATTACAAATAATAATTAAATACTTATGCTAGTACATACCTTTTGCGGATTTAATAAACAAGTAACAGACGCGTTTGGTTAGCTTGGCTTGTACAAAAGTCAAACGTTAGCAAAGACGATCATTTACTCAAATGAGACATAAATCAATAGCTAGGTGAACGAGACAATTAGGTAAAAGAAATAGGCATGTTAAAATGCCAAAAATTTAAATGCTAAAAGAAAGAAAAACTGTTCTTTAACAACACAACATAGCTACATTGGTTAGAATTCAAAAACCCAAGCCAAAACAGAAGCCAGCTATCCTCTCTGTTCTACCAAACAATGCAGTCGGCATGGCAGACAGGCAACAAATTTAAAGAAAATTTCCCACAATGAGTTAAAAGGGAGAAAAACCAGATGGCTTCAGCGGGAACTTTAAATAAATCAACTACCTTGTAATGGGACCATACATTCACCCCCTCGTTTTGGTGTGAAACACCAGGGAAAATCACAATCCCAGGGTAACTAACTAGATAAAAAAAATAACCTATGTTTGTGGTAAATCAAGTCAAATAACCCACCGTTTCATGTGCAGCAACAAACTAATAAATAGGTTCCTACCTAGTATTAAGACAAAGAAAGGAAAAGCATTCCCCAAGTGCATTACTTGTCAAGAGACATATGACTAAGCTTACATTCTATTCATATATTACGCATTTATGTACAACATAATCACGAGGACAAAAATGTTGAGACTATCCCAACCATGTGGAAGAGTGACAGGATGCAAATAGGATTCCACAGGATACCAGATCATGGGATCCAAAGTTTCCAAAATACTGGATAAAATTCGAAAAGTATAAATCATGAAGAAAGGTGCTGAAAGCAAAATATTTGGAAGAGGTAAGGAATAATTGCAAAAGCAAAACAAAGTGGAATGATAGTAAAAGGAAAACCATGTCAAGTTGACAAAACAAAGGAAGCAAAACTTCAAATAACCATGTGGAATAGGACGAAGTTCCCAAAGGAATACAACTACTAAAAGGAGAATTGTGAGAATCCTGACCTTCCAGGTGGCCAGCCTGTCAATCAGTTACTCCCCAAAGAAATAATTAAGACAGAGATCAATAATAAAAGACGTTAGTCTGGTTGAAGATTTTTGATTAATCAATTTTAAATATGACAACAAACAGTTGGAAACCCTGAACCAGTCTAGCTTTACCTAACAAGTCAAGCAATGACTGAGTGATCACCGGCTCTCACCACCATCAACTCAACTTGAAGCAGAAGATTTTAAAAGAAGTGAGCAGCTCCATTCGCACACTAGGGGTTGAGAAAATCTACACAAGCTTCCAAGAGATAAACACCACAAGAAAAATAACATCGTAAGCATACTCTGCTGTTCTTGATTCTAGAATAAGACAAAACCAACAATAACTGAAAAGGGTTTAACTTGACCTATGGTAATTTCCAAAGGTACAACTACCTAAGACAAAGTTCACATACCTAACCAACTTGAATTTTCAGATGACTCTGTTGGCAGACTAATTAAGGAAAAAAGATAGTTCTACTATCATAACTTCAAATATCCAAAATGCCTAAGTCTAATATGAAATCAAAACAATTTTATTAGAAAAATAGAACAATTCACTTTGTTCCCAGTGTACAATGTCAACACTACTTTTATATACAGTCCACAAGTTAACAACTTTCAGAGCCTTGTGGTGTAAAACTCACCAATTATTATACAAAGACATACCAAATAATACTAAATAGCACAAGAGCACATACTGCAGTACATCAAGACATTGATTACAACAACAAAATTACAAATCCATGAAGACAATAGGACCTAGCTCAATTTTCGTGAAATATAGTTATTAACACAAACAATACACCAAATTCTTCCAAGACTTTATACCTCAAAGTCAATGTCCACGGAAACAACTTCCTTACTCATAACACAACAATGAAAATGTAGTACACAACCACATCGTCAGACCAACAGCTTAAAGAATAAGCTAATACCCATATATACAAGTATTTATTAGAATAGGAGGGCAGTAAAGATGTCGCGATCATCTATTAATTACCATATTCCCGTTACACAAGAATTTTCCAAATGGAAAAAACAAAGTATTCACTGTATTAGATGCTGTCCAGAAACAGTAATGTCAAAAGTTGACATGAATAGAAAGAAGACAAGTCAGCTCTACTGAACAAGTTTTCCCTCACGGTTAAGAAACAAGTTATTCAGTGTACTTCTTTAGTTGAGATACATGTGCTTTCTGCATATAGACTCCTGTTTCAGGATCATGCAAAGCTGCAGTAACTGGTGTCAAAAACTGAGGCAAATGTCAACAAGTGGATAATTCTATTTGTGCAGTGGGACACATTGGACATACTTTTGAGGAAAACCTCCTTCCTATTCTCGGCCTCCATGTCCCCACTTAAACTAGCACACCAGCCCTCTATCCATCCTATAATATTGTCTATTTGACTTAATTCAGACTTGGCAGAGTCGTCAGAGTGATTATACCTATGTAACTGCCTTTCCCCCTCCCCATGCTCTTTTCGCACCTCTCTATACTTCTTACGTAGATCATCTACACTCATAGGTTCAATTTCCTCCCCGGGGATTCCCATGGTTCCAAGTTCAAATTGAATCTGAAACTTTACTAAATGATTAGGGTTAATAGCTCGAGCTAACAAACCTCTCATTCCCCACCTGAAGCTATTTTCTCCTCTATCTCATGTTTTACTTCCCAAAACATACTTGATGGGGACTCTGTGGATTCTGTTCCCTGAACAGTCTGATCCCTTACTTCCCGGGTGGTATCTGAGGGTTGTCCGGACATATTTGGATGCTGGTTTCCATCTTGTCAAGCTAGAGCAAGCTAGTACAAAAATTGAAAATAAAATAAAAATATTAATGGCAAAAAGAAAATTTCAAAATCGTTGTGTTTTAAAACCAAGTCTTTAAAGTTCAAATTCAAAGTCACTTCATACCTTGAATTCAATTCATACTTCAAACTCAACTCAGAATCCAACAAAAGGTATGCAACATTGTACAAAATTAGACAAAGTAAAATTATCATGTATAAGATTCTATCTTAAAATTTTAGATCTTGTAAGGCACATTAACTAACAGTACTGTCAATATTATTAACATTTCCATGCTAAGCATCTTCAATACTAAAGAACCAAAGATGATTGTCTATCTCAATACTCTAAATGAAGATAATATGGATGCATTAAATTATTTCCACTCTCAGAAATTTAAATTTATCCACACCTGACTACAATACCCTAACCTGTGATTGATTGACAATCAAACCACATTCCTCAGGTCAGACTGGCGGTCAAGCTATCATGCTTGGCAAGCAATGAATCAATCAAATATATTAAGTAATAAATTTGGAAATATGGATATTGAAAAGATATGTCTGAAAAATATAGAATTTGGAAATTTGGTATAGTTACCAAAATAGCAGAGTGCGGCGCAGCTTACTGTCACACTTAAGAAATGTTTGTGTGAACAGTGTTATTGATTCATCACTTGAAAGAATCCAGCCCGACCACTTCTAACCTAGGGAAAGGGGTCTAATCAATCTAAAATACACTGACGCTCATTTGGTGGATAAATTACCAATATATTAAAAAAAAAATATTATGAACAAGACAATACATGATTTTCAACAGTCGTTGACCACTACTTAATAATTTTCAAAACCTGAAAATGACAATCTCAAAAGAAAGAATCTAGGGAATCCAAGGATACCCAGTACGTAACTGAAATCCCCAAAAGATCAACATTGATCTTGAATACAAGGAAAATAATCCAAAACAGATTATAAGCAAGTCCACCCAAGTATTACTCAATATCCAATAAAAGAATTAAAGCAAGTTCAAAAATAAAAGAAAAAGAAATTACTATTCAAGGGATACTTGGATTACCTAAGATTCAAATACAAATCAGTGAATTTTGGATTAGGTTGCAGTCCAATTCGTTCATCTAACATCACCCCAGTAGTGTTGCGGTCAAGTGTTCCTCAAATACACTGCTCGAGCATTTCCGACTCAACACGGACAGTGAAAGGAATACAATAATTCATTATCGAGAACAAACTATTATATTCCCACCTGACAAGGATAAACGAATAACTTCCCCCACTATTCGCCGATTGTTCCAGTTTGGTAGAAAAATTGGAGATGTATTACCTCGATTCGGCGAACTTTCCAATTGGGAGTAACAAACTCGGGTAGTTCAACAGCATTCGGCAAAATTAGATTGTTATGCCATTGTACAGCCGTGGTCCAACAGATCGTCCGTGACGTCAGAATCAGAATGTCGCCCAGCTCGTGGAGTGTCGGACAGTACGCCGAGATCGTGAATCCCCATGTCGTGGACCGTGAATCCCCATTTCGTGGACCGCTTAAAATAATAAACAATCTACAATAGTTTCTACTCCTCTAACAATAGGAATTCAAAACAAATATTTTCAATAGGAATAATTTTAAGGAGTTCAAAAAGGAGTTTCGAATTATGCAACAAATCTATGCTTAGCGCACCTAACCTACTGTATAACAATCATTTCGGTTATTCTATCTTAAGCATGGAGCCTACATGCTATGTATTGGCCACTCTTGAATTATAATCACTAGTACTAAGGCAAATAATAGTGGAATATCAAAATTATAATATTTCTTATTAATTATAATATATCAACATAACTATTGAAAAATTGTCATCTGAAATTTATGGAGATTAGCTCTCCCCACTTTGAACAGAAGTAATTATCGATGTTTAAATGAAATAACTATTAACAGAAAACAAAGTAATATTTCTGCATCCTGACTTCCTATTCTAGTAGTAAAATTTGTTATTCTCGTCCAGATAATCCATAGGATCACTTAATTACACGATCTAACCAGCAAACTTACAATCTAACCTGTCGTACATTGAATATGCAATTTTATATTTGTCTTATTACTATTTGTTTTGAGTCTATGGAAATCAAAGTTCCCATTTTGGTATAATTATTACAAATAATAATTAAATACTTATGCTAGTACATACCTTTTGCGGATTTAATAAACAAGTAACAGACGCGTTTGGTTAGCTTGGCTTGTACAAAAGTCAAACGTTAGCAAAGACGAGCATTTACTCAAATGAGACATAAATCAATAGCTAGGTGAACGAGAAAATTAGGTAAAAGAAATAGGCATGTTAAAATGCCAAAAATTTAAATGCTAAAAGAAAGAAAAACTGTTCTTTAACAACACAACATAGCTACATTGGTTAGAATTCAAAAACCCAAGCCAAAACAGAAGCCAGCTATCCTCTCTGTTCTACCAAACAATGCAGTCGGCATGGCAGACAGGCAACAAATTTAAAGAAAATTTCCCACAATGAGTTAAAAGGGAGAAAAACCAGATGGCTTCAGCGGGAACTTTAAATAAATCAACTACCTTGTAATGGGACCATTACAAGTTTGAGACAAAATCATTCTTTCCTAGAAACGTAACAGTATTCTAATGTCAGTCACAGACACGTTTACAATAGAAACCACATGGCCCACTGTGTTTTGTGTCAACCCTTGTATATATCTATAGCATAAGTTGATGGCAGGTAAATGAAGATTGTGAATAGAAATATAGATATATAGTTGGGAGAGTAGTAGAATATAGATATGTAGTTTTCAATGTAACCACGTGGTCAGCATATGCTACAATTTTACCACGTGGTCAGCATATGCTACAATTTTACCACGTGGTCAGCATATGAATATTATTGAAGCAATTATTTGATGATCAGTTATTTGAATGGTGATCACATAAAACAATAAACATGATATATGAGTAAATGTATTTATAAATTAGGGCGTGAAGTAGATTAGGCTATATGTATAAAGTATTCAACAAATATAAGGTTGTACAATAAATTATAATTTAATAATTATTATAAGCTAATTAAGTTAGTTGAATCCGAATTCATAGGCTAAGGACAAATTTGTAAATAGAATAAATTAGGTATATTTGATTGAAACATGTTGACAATGAGTATAAGAAACCTGCTTAATTAATTAAGTAGTAATTAGTTGGTATCTTATTAATTTGATTTATTCAACTCGATTGTAATGATGTACTGTATGACATTGTATTTTATTCAGTTCATGTATTTATTATTGAAGTATTCGCCATATTAGATTTATAAGATTGATTACTGTATTAATCAAATCAATGCATTCAATTGTCAGTATCCAAACTTTAGAGTTTAAATATTGGTAAAATGTATGATATCATTTGTTTTAATAATGAAGGGAGCCATAGTTTAAAATGATATAACATAATAAACATTATAGTAAATTTAAATTGATATTTGAATTCAATTTGTAAGCAGAATATTAGCTGAAGAGTTTGAGTGTAGGCGGAGCTAGAGGGCGAAGGGTGATGAGGGGTGGAAAATCGTGGTTCTAGTATATAAACAGGCAGACCATGCCTTGCAAGTTAGTGGCAGTTAGTGGCAGTTAGTGGCAGTTGAGTTGCTGTTAGTTGCTGTGAGTCTCTTGGATTTTGGACAGTGTTCAGTGTAGGAGTGAGTTTTTGGTTTCAGACTTCAATTATCCTATAGAGAATTGACTGAGCCAGGTAAAGATTGTATTTAGAATTTTCAATTTTTCTCATTTCAAAACTCCCGTATCATTGCACAAGAAAATCGGCATGCTCCTTCAATGATTGAGTATTACAAAACATCCAGAAAAAGACCACAGGTTTATGCCCAAAACGGTTCCAAAGCGTGTTTGAAGCTTCACCAGCAGAAAGTACCTGATGATTGGGATATTATGCTATATCGATGAAGCAAAGAGTGTAAATTGGAGTAAATTCAACACACCTTAACCGAGGACGTGTTTGAATCATCAATGTTATTCATCTGCGTTTTAATAACTGCTTTCAAAGATTCAAGGAATCCACTCAACCTAGCATCATTAATTTTCATTCATTTTTTGTATTATTATCGTAATGAGTATGCTGAAAAATTTGCACCCCCTCAAAGTTGAATAATTTGCAAATTTGACTTAGAAAGTTGGAGAAATTCATCTGTTACACAAGACATTGAGACAAAACCTGAACGTCTGTTCAAAACTGAACCTGATTTGAATTGCTTACCGTCACACCCTTTTCTACCATCTCTCTCTGGTGAATGTGTTTCTATGCTCTGCCATCCTTCTCAGCTCTGGCAGCAGAAACAGGATGAAAGTACCTTTTTCCTGTAGGAAACTACATTTCCATTAGCCGCGATTACTTACACGAGGAAGGATGGCACATGCATGGAATATGCGATGCGATCGAGTTGATTTTGAGCTGCCTGATATCAGAAACAGACAAGGCTTGGGGCGGAACAACCTCTGCCTTTCTTATACTAAACTTCAGCGCATTTTCTTCACATTCCCGCAAGAACAGCGTCTCAAAACTCTGTTTTTCAACGTTTTCGTCAGCAGCTTGAGTCAGGAGAAGACACGCAGGAATACATTTTCGAATTACCTCCGTGCTACGAATTTTTTGTCAATTTAGTTTCGACTCCTAGATTATATCAGCAGATCATATCCACTTATTATATCAGTAGATTCAATACAGGTAGATTATAAATTGAATAACTTGTTTTTCAAGTATCCAAAAGATTCATCAAATATTTTAGTAGAATCTATCTAAATCTATAACTATTCAATATCTACTAAGCCGCATATAAAGAGTATTCTAATTATTTATTTTATCAACTTATTATATATGTTTTAGAATAGAATAGCTTCTTCATTAACGATGTCGCGTTTTTTTTGCCAGTAATGTTTATTCCACCACTATTACGTTTCATATTTTAAGGTAGCTATTGGAGGTATATCAGTGCGTCCAGGCCTATGCGCCACGAGCACGCCCTTCTCACCTTTTATCAGCGGAAGCTATTCTAATCATATAGAATATCGGGGCACCGAGCTTCCCTCGTTATTTATTTTCATAAACTATTGATGAACAGAACACAATTCTTAAAAATGATGGGGGAAGGAATAGCAGGCACAGCCCGAAACTGTTTCTTTTTCGAATTTTGATTTATACACTATAAATAGTCCAAGAAGTAGGTTATGTTCCATACACTTGAATTCAGGTTCAATTTTCAGTCCAAAAGTTTAAAGATAAAAAAGTTCTAATTCAGATTATTTACAAACCAAATTAAATAACAAAATAACACTCACTAAGAACTAAAAATCTTCAAACGATGATTAACTTTGAAAACTATGACATACTCTAGTTTAAAATGATTATCATGTCATGTCAACAAATCAGATTCTTTTGATCAAGTCGATTAAAGTTTCTAGATAATATTTCTCGCTGATTGATTACACAGCTGGAAATAATCATGTTTCTATCCCACACACGCATCTTCTGTTTCGTCAGACGACGAAATTATCATCTGTTTTTCCAAGGATGAATGATTGTTATCCTTTTCATGTCCTTCAGCGAGATTTCTCAGAGAATGGACCTAGTGCAATCGAATTTTTATATCATGAACCTAATGTGTTCCAATTTCGTGAAATCGTTAGAGCCGATCCGTTGAACATGAATAACCAGATAACCAGATATAAAAATATAGACAGATATACAGAAATTGCTCGCTTATATTTTAGGATATGTATTTGTACACAAATAGTAGGATACAAATTGTATAATAAGCATGAAATCAGCTGATGAAAAGTGAAACGCTCGTAAGCCTGTACGCATGAGAGAGAGAGAGAGAGTTTGTGAGAGAGTTGCTAGTGTGAGGAGAGGACTCTCAACCGATGATGAACTTGTGGTTGATGAGCAATCATTGTACGAGTGCGCATAATCTAGATGTGGCTGATAAGAGTGCAAGAGAACAATGCACAAGACATGATTGATGGACAAGCTATTTTGACACTAGCTGCAGCGCTGCCCCTCAGGTAATAACCGTTCTGATGATTATTGGCCAGAAATGCTGTAATTTATCGCAGCAACTTCGGTTGTGGGGTGGTTTGGGGTGAGTATGGGTTGAGGGGTGTACAGGGTGCCCAAAAAAGGGGTGACAACAGTAGTTGGGTGAGGTTAGGTTAGGTACCGCAGTTTCACCACCACTGTAACAACCAATAAAGATTCATTCGGAAACGATCGAAGCTTGCTCTGTAGCTGATGTTCTTGCTCTTTCTCAATCACTCTCACCCACTCGGTCTCTCTCTCTGTCTCCATCATCTATCCATATATCCATCTTCCTCTCTAACCTCGTCTCTCTCTTCAACCTAATTCAACTCTTTCTCATTCTAATCTAATCTCTCTCTATCACTCTCTCTCTCTCTCTCTCTATCTATCTCTCTCTCCAACCTATTTTCTCTCTTCAACCTAGTTCAAATCTTCCTCATTCATTGTCGCTGACAACCGTTCTCCCCGACAACCATTCTCCTCTTGATTTTGACCGTAGGCGACAGCCAATACCCTGCTGAAAATATGCCAATGCCGACAACCATTCTCCCCGACATCCGTTCTCCTACTGAAAAGAAGGAGAACGTCTGTCGGAAGCTTTCCCGACAACCGTTCTCCTCGAGCGCTTCCGACAACCGTTCTCCCCGACATCCGTTCTCCTACTGAAAAAAAGGAGAACGTCTGTCGGAAGCGTTCCCGACAACCGTTCTCCTCGAGCGCTTCCGACAACTGTTCTCCCCGACATCTGATCCCCTATTGGGGGGACAGATGCCCCCCTCTGCCCCTGCCTGGATACGCCCATGATTTGAAGATTGTATCAGAACTAGTTGTATAGTACAGTATCTAGTAATCTGGTTTAATAGCATGATACATAGGATTCATGTGACTTCATTTTCAAGTTTCAAGGAGAGAGCCAGCCAGAATGGTGATTTCATGTGATGTGGTGAGGGAACGTTTGTCGGGAGCGTTCCCGACAACTGATTTCCTCGAGCGCTTCCGACAACCATTCTCCCCGACATCCGTTCTCCTACTGAAAAGAAGGAGAACGTCTGTCGGAAGCGTTCCCGACAACCGTTCTCCTCGAGCGCTTCCGACAACTGTTCTCCCCGACATCCGATCCCCTACTGAAACCTGCTCGAAAAGGAGAACGGTTGACGGCGTTGACCGGCGACAACTGATACCCTAAAAACTGGTTTGAAAAGGTGATCGGCTGTCGGGGAGACAGTTGTCGGGGAGAATGGTTGGCGCGTTCCCTATATATATATATATATATATATATATATATATATATATATATAAACTCATGTTATTTTAATTATCCACTACATACTGTTGTATACTGAAAGTTATACTTGTATACTTGGAATATTATAAATATTCTTTCTGAGGAATGGTCATTGATATGTCCAAAGCTCCGCCAATTTATGAAGTTGCATAACAATATTATCTATAGTTATCACAAATTGCTTTTTTCATATCATACACAGTTCAATAATAATTTCCCTAGTCCATAATTATGATGTAAATTCATCTATAATTTCGCTGTATTGTAAGCTATTGCATATAAGTGTATAAGCCAGTATATATTGTAATCTACATAAATAAAGTACTCAATCAATCAATCAATCCCCAACCGCTTTTCTCTCTTCAACCTAATTCAACTCTTTCTCATTCTAATATAATCTCTCTCTCTCTTTCTATCTATCTATATCTCTCTCCAACACTCTTATCTCTCTTCAACCTAATTCAAGTCTTTCTCATCCCAATCTAATCTCTCTCTCTCTCCCGGTCGTATGTTTATGGAAAGGATATTATTACATATCCTTCTTAGATAATATACAATTATTTGTTGAATCACCGCTGATTTATGAAGCTAAATAAAAAAAATTTATATTATCATTATTCTAATTGCATTTGATCTTTATTCTCATTGATCAATTTTTTATACTTTGTAAAATTCGTGGAATAATTAGCATTACCGTCATTTAATGTAAATTAGTATAAAAGCCAGTAATTATTGTAACATACATAAATAAAGAAATCTAATTCAATCTAATCTCTCAAAACTCTTCTCTCTCATCACCCAAATTCAAATCTTTCTCATTCTAATCTAGACTCTTTCTCTCTCTCTCCTTTTATCCGATCCATGGAAAAAAGTATTATTAATTTTGGAAATGGATATGAGGAAATTCTGGAATTAATGAATATGGTAACTTTCACCATGTCATTTCCGCAATAAGAGGACATCAAGTTCAATTGATCTGTATTCGGTTACAATGCATTCTAAACAACGTTTCAAATCAATTGTTTGCGAATGACAATGTCATGACCCGTGTAACTACAAAATTGTTAATGATCCATTTGGTTATATGAGAGGTTGGTAAATTGGATATTGTCCTCAATAACTCAGGATTTCCTTGTTTCTGTCAAATCCAGTATGCTTTTTATTCCATGTCGATTGGGGTAGAGTGGTGGAGAAAATTCAGTTTCTACTCCACCTGATAAAGTATTTCAATGTTCAATTTTAGTATTTCATATAATTTGTTTCCAATTAGAGTCCTGAGGGGCATGGTTCATTTGAAATTGGTGATTGATGAATTCCATTCATACTGCATAGTAGCACCAAAATCACATTAGAAGGATATTGTTGTTTTCAATCATCATCAATAATAGTCATCTCATTAAACTTATCAGTTTGAGTGTAAATGGACTAAATTTGAACAAAGTGAAATTCTAATCCTATTTTGGACTTTTTAAATGTTATCTAGATTTGGGAGAGTAATAGTAGAAGGAGTATCCTTAGTTTTTCTCTCCCGATGAGTGTTTCTTTGTAAAAATTATAAATAACTATAATAAATAAATTCTTCCACCAAAGAAAATGCCATGTAGTTGATGAACTTGAGACGTGATTGACACGTGTGGCATGACATGACACAGCGTATTTTTCACAATAAACGATCCCATGTCTGATCCAAGTAAAGATATCCATTTCAGGCAGTACAACACCTCTATTAAAGTGGAGTGTTGAGGAAGGGACTGATGTCCGAAAGCGCTCCACCAATGTGAGAAGGTAAAAGTTTTTATTTATAATATTTGACTGCTATGTCGTAATTAAATTGTTCAAAAGTGATTATTAACAAGCAGTTCATGATGGAAACAAACATTGAAGAGTACTGATAAAGTCTTAGAATGGAGTTGTAATTTCTACCTCCTTATTATTTTCCTTTTAAATTGAGTATAGGCTTCTCCCTTTGTTTTTTGTTGTAGTTATTGTATTCTCGGGTTTACTGGCTTTCAATTTTCGTAGGCTTCCATCCATTCTTCCTCATTCTATCCAGAGAGTTTTGATAGTTCTCAAGTACAGTAACTCCTCATTTTTTGTTCTTCAACAGTTCCAATAACTCTATTTGGACTACTTAAGCGTGTCTAGTCTCGGCCAATGACAGTAGAGCTCGACCTTCATTGGTTGACAGCTGATGGCCAATCGTAGGGCTCCAGCCACACTCCAATAACTGAAATATTAAGCAGAGAAATATACAGTATGAGTGGAGCTCAACGATTGGCTATAAGATGTTGACCTATGAAGGTTGAGCTCCACTGTCATTGGCTGAGACTAGCCCACGTTTTCCAAATTAGTATGGATGTGATAATTGTGATTCAAAATACGTACTTGTGCGTCCACTACTATTATAGATTATAATAAGAAGAATTGATTATAATTTATTATAACTATCTATAATAGAATACTAATATTCTGCTGCACAATGCTGAAGCTCTCAGTTGACTAGAGATTTATAATGTTGTAACAACCAAAATTAGTATCTCGGATTGTTCTAAAGGATTGGTGGCTATGACAATACGAGTCGTCTTCATTCAATACTAAAGATTGATCCACATCCGTCTGAAAGATCATCAGGGTATTTTAACATTGATGACCCTGAATTTGACTTCTGTATTGCAAGACAATTATTTCGATCATTCCCAGTCGAAAAGATTCTGGTTTATCAACAACCAGCTAAGAGAATGCTTCTTTTTAGTACTTTTTATGGTCAAATGTGATTGACTCAGGATATAGAAGAATCGTTTCCACAAGAAATGACTGTTAGACAATGCTCTCTTTGCTTGACACAATTTTTTTATTCTTTCTATTCATTTATCCAGAGTCATAGTTATTTATAATATTTTCATCAATTAATAATTTACTCATTTGAAGTCCTGTGCCAATAAATATGTCAAGCAATTCAATATCATTTCATTTGAACTTTATTTGCCAAAAAAAATCATACATCACAATACACTAGTAGTTCTGTGAACAATAGACCTCACGCAATATTCTCATCCACAAGTACCTGATTGAAACTATAGAACTTATGGAAATACATTTATGATGAATAGTTCTATAGTCTGATTTTTACTCTAATATTGGCGAATGAAGAAGGCTCCTTTTTCCTTTTATATTATTCTTGGAATGCAAAGTTTCCAAAAACCATGTATATACATCGACGCGCAATTAAAAAAGGAACATACCTGTCAAATCTCATGGAAATCCATTTCCGCGTTTTACCGTAAATGCACAACATATAAACATTTTTAAACATTAAGAGAAATGACAAACCGTCGACTTGATTCTTAGACCTCACTTCGCTCGGTCAATTAGTTTAGGTTCACTATTCGTCAAAATTGCTTGACATGTTTGTCACCAGATGACTCGAGAGCTATTAACGAATTTGTTCGAATAATAGGTGCTCAACATGACTTAGTCAAGCCGTATTAGCATTACAAGTATTCATGAAAAATTCAATAGAATAATATTATCATGAAATAACTCCATGCATGGAATCATTTTGCCATGAATCACTTGATATTTCCGCTACAAAAAATAATACAAAAAATGTTCAATAAACGGTAGGAAAAAGGTCCCTTCATAGGCTGTGCCGGTAGGTATTTCAATATTCAACTGAGATCATGGACGGAAATATGTGAATGAACCGTCTCCATATCAGAATAGACGGAGTATTTCGAAAGTAATTCCTCAGAAATGTGAGAATGAGGATATGAGGAATATGATTCCTCAGAATATGAGTGTAACACATGGAGCAGGACCGAGGAGCTGCTAGCAGAAGTCGAGATATATGAGTGAGGTAATATATTTGACGTGAACTTGGTGAATATTAAAGTCGTGGCTTCTCACTCTTCTGACTGGTTGCCTGTCTCACCTCAATTTCCGTTTTAACATCACTTATTATTATTAGTCTTCACTCACTCTCTCTCTCTCTCTCTTCCCTCCCACACTCTCACACTCTCTCCCACCGATTGTCTGCTTGCATTTTCATCCATCCGTCACTCGCGAAATCTCAATCTCGTAATAAAACTCGAATATTCCATCCTCATCTCATTTTATGTCAGTATCTATCATGAGAATAGATTCCCTTCTCTCTCATCACGCTCAATCACTCAGATATCATCATAATCTCACAAGATCTCTCTATCCGTACAGTGAGATCCACGTTATAATGGTAGTATTTGATTACAATTGGAGTTACTATCCTTGTCTGTCATTCGACAAAGCAGATGGCGCTATCCTTCTCCAGCAACACAACGTTGTGAGATCGTTTTCAAACAATATAGGAATACAATTTATTAATATAATATTCAATCTCAATATTATGAGAATTATGCTCTACAAGAGTAAGAGAGAGTAAGAGAATGCTGGATAGCAACAAACTGTTGGGTAGGCCTATCTATAGAAATGAGTCCAAATAGAAAACTGTTGGTTTGGATAAATATTTAGTATTTTAAATATGTGTAAATGTCCATGAAGCGTTTAATATGAAACTTATTAAAAACTCCCCATAAAGCATGAGGAATCCACAGATTTTTCTTCATTGTGAGACTATAGTGGTGTCAACGTTATAATGATAATATTTGATTAAAACTGGAGTTGCTATCCTTGTCTATCATTCGGCAAAGATAGCGCTAATTATTTTTAGCTACGCAACGTTGCGAGATCAATTACCAACAATTGAGAGATATAATTGATTAACAAAATATCTAATTTCATATTTGATTGAAACTGGAGTTGCTTTCCTTGTCTATCATACTGCAAAGATAGCGCTATTCTTTTCTTGTTCCGCAACGTTGTTGATTTTCAACAATACTTGAGAAATATAATAAATCAACAAAATATTCAATCATAGTTATCTATATTTATTATAGAATCATTGGAATATATCTTTTCATTATAATGAAATTCATCATTCATTATTATTTCATAATTGAATATAATATAATTTATAATTCTCAACGAGGATGAACAGTTGATATTACATCAGATAATATGGGCTACAGGTGTCAGCTATCCTCTATATGAGGCAGTGACAAGGCAGAGAATCGATGACGCAGTCCTCCTATCTCTCTCCACTCTAATAATAACGTGAACCTCACCATATTAATTCGCAATGTGGTTAGTCTAAAGTTAGGTATCGTACATGTTCTATTAGAATACATGTTTTCAATTTGTTCACTTTATTCACTTTTCAGTAGCACTATATAAGAGTTTATAATTTTCCTGTATGCGGACGTGACCTCTATCCCAATGTTATTTGCATGAAGTAATGACTTATTTCTGCATGGCGTATAATATAATTTATAATTATGATTATCTTTGTAACTTGTGAATTTATCTTTAGTTTTTGTCCATTACTATTTTATTGTAGCTCTAGTGGAGTAGTCTTTTTACTTTCCATGCCCTATTACCATAGGTAAGGTAAGTATTGCTTTCCGAAAAAATTAATGTACCTCAATTTCTTTATTTCTATACGTTTCAAGGTCCCCTGAGTCCGAAAAAGTGGCTTTTGGGTATTGGTCTGTATGTGTGTGTGTGTGTGTGTGTGTGTGTGTGTGTGTGTGTGTGTGTGTGTGTGTGTGTGTGTATGAGTGTATGTGCGTGTGTACACGATATCTCATCTCCCAGTTAACGGAATGACTTGAATTTTGGAACGTGAGGTCCTTACACTATAAGGATCCGACACGAACAATTTCGATCAAATTCAATCCAAGATGGCGGCTAAAATGGCGAAAATGTTGTCAAAAACAGAGTTTTTCGCGATTTTCTCGGAAACGGCTCCAACTGTCGGCTGCAACAAGTCCTATATCTGTGAAAATTTCAGGAGCTTTGCCACATCTATGCAAAGTTTGATTTTAGATTCTCAATTATCAGTATTTATATACAATTTGAACAAGTGGAAAAGATTGATCATGGAAATCTTTGCAATTGATGCCCAGTAACATTTTCACCTAAAATTGAAAATAAGCTTGAAATTCGAGAAAATGTGATTATTAAATTAATTGCAAACTGTGGGCAACTGTTGGTTCTATTAAATCATTCACTATGAAGAGATAGCAGACCTCTTGTGTTTCCAGCGTTTTTTACCTATCACCAGCTGTCTCATATCTTTGAATAAGTAGACTTGAGATGCGCGAGTACACTAGCGTCAGGTGATCAATTTTCTTAACGGCAAGGAAAGTTATGTGAGTGCACCACACCAGATTTTTTGTTTCTTTCAACTGTATTTCTACTGTATTGTTCGCTTATGTGCTTCCTATTCTCACGAATATTTATGCACTGTAGCCCTAGTACAGTAAGCAATTAGCTGTATTGTTTTTTCTTTTCATTGTATTTTCTATAACTTACTGGAACTGAATGATCATGTAGAATACTGCATGACCATTTTGCTTTTACTCTTAATTTTCACTTGTTTTGTATATTTTCGCGCACTAATAAAGTCAAATTCATAATCATATTTTATTATTTAGTCAAGATACTTGTTAGGTTCGGACGCATTGAGAGGCTTTAGGTGCGAACAGACTTTTGCTCTGCTCCGCAACCGAACGTCACTCGAGCAGAGCGATTGATGATCGACAGGGGAGCAAGAGTGGTTCGACCGGGGAACGCGAGTAGAGCTAACATCCCCCGTAACGTTCATGATCGGCGCGAATGCAGAGCGGGGGAGGAGCGATGACGGAGCGATGGCGGAACGAGTGCGGAGCGATGGCGGAACGAGGGCGAAGCGTGCGCTGAGCGGGTTGGAGGCGCGTATATCTGTACGCAGCTTTACAGTAGCCTACCAATCACAGCAAACTTCAATACTACTAAACTAAGTAATGATAAAGACTGACCAAGAAATAACTTCACGTAATAAAACAAAATATTCTAATTTAATCATGAGAATTCATTCTTCTTTGAATATATTTTCTTGGCGAATAAAGTTTAATTGATGATTATTCCAAACAAGGATGAACAGTATATCACATGAGATATACAGGTATCAGTTATCCTCTCAAGAAGGCAGTGACAACTCAAAAAATCGACAACGCTGTCCTCCTATCTTTCTCCATTTATTTTTTTGGTGAATGGAATATAATTGATCATTTGTAACAAGAACTCACAGTTATTATTGCATCAGATTATATACTATTGTGAGGTCCACGTTATAATGGCAGTAGAGAAAGATAGCAGAACAACGTTGCCGATCCTCTGTCTTGACAATGCCTTCTATAGACGGTAGCTGATACAGGTTTATTGTTCTGTTCATTCTCGTTTAAAATAATCAATTATATTTTATTAAGCAAGAGATTATAATATTTTTCAATAATGAATTTTCATAACTAAGATGAAATATTTTGTTAATTGAGTTTTAATTTTACATTGTTAAAAGACGATCTGACAACAAAGCAAAGTGAGAGAGGGATAGCGCTATCTGCTTTGTTGAATGATAGACAAGGATAGCAATACCATTTCTAATCAAACACTGCCATTATAACGTGAACCTCACTATAGTATCAGTAAAGTATAGAAGGCAGTGACGAATCGACACCGCTGTCCTCCTATCTTTCTCCACTGCCATTATAACGTGGACCTCGCTATAGTACTGTACTGTATAGAGGCAAACCAACAACCGCTGTAGGGTTCTCATCCCTCACACCGCCGAATAACTCGCTCGCCCCTACTAATCTCCACTAATTTCCTGTATACATCTGCATGAATTATTGATTATTTAATCCACCCTCTCTCCCTGTCACCCACCCCCTCTCCAGGGTCCGTCAGAGTCGGACGGATGGACTTGTGCATTATTCATACGCCAAATAAATACGGAAAGTGTAGAAGGCAGGCTACCGCGCCTCAAACTCCGGTTCAACCTGAATTTCACTTCCTACTGTCAGCATTCATTGAATAGGAGGCATTAAGTTGTTCATAGGGAATTTTCTGACAGTGAATCCCACAGTAGGCAAATTTGTTAGATTCACTTAAAATTGTCAGTGTTGGGTGGATGGGGGACATTGGTGCTATTTATAGGGGTGGATGACAAGTCAACAAGTGGAATCCACTGTAGGCAAATTCGTTGGATTCACTCAATATTGTCAGTGTTGGACGAATGACGGGAATTGGTTTTATTTATGAAGGATTTCTGACAGATAAACAACCAAATTCCACTGTAGGCCAACAGTGAGTATCGTCAGCATTAGTTGGATACGAGGAGCTAGTGATCTATTGAGGAGACTCCTGACGGTTTAAAGTGATCCAGGGCCGGAAACTGGTGGAAATTTGCATCGCCACCTTCAACTACCTGAGTTGGGGCCACAACTAACCTTCCTTCCTTCCTTCAACTCGTTTTCAACTACCGCGGGCTGTTTTCGTCTTCAAGACAACCCGCCAATTATTCAACCGGGCAATTTTGTGAGGCTCCTGAATCAATTCATAACCTCTATAGTGAGATTCACGAGAGAGAGTCAGTGGGAATGAAAGGACGGCAGAGATGCCAATTTTCTGTTATCACCGCATTCTATCATGTGTTTCAAGTTATTCTGGTATGTCTGATATTATAATATCAATTGTTGATAGTGATTAATCAAAAATCAATGGATAGTAAATAATATTTGCTAAGAAAAATATATTTCCATGATTTGTTCATAGATTTTCATAATTGAGACAAAATATAAGCTGGAATCATCTTTATGGGGCCGCCACAGAATTATAATATAGAGATCTAAGTAGTAGATTCCTACGACATATTTGATAAATATAAGTTGTTATTATGATATAATGATTATTCTATGTTGTGGAAACTGTCATATATGTGATGTGAGAGAAATTTGAATTGAGAAAACAATATTTTGATAGATTATTGTATCTCTTTACTATGACCAACTACACTTCCACTTAGTGGAGTTACTAGTTACAGTGAAAAGTTAGAGAAGGATAAAGCTTTGATTACTAGGGATAGCAAATCAATGTTACCCAGGTGCTAATTCTAAAATGGAAACTTCACTATAGAGTTCTCTGTAATTTCGTGATTTTGTTCATCAAATGAGTAGATATTTCCTTGAAATTTAATGGGAGAATGAAGATTGTAGGGGAAAGCTGCTGTAGTTAAATTGAGAGATTGAACTGTGATAGATTGAACAAAATGAATGTGTGTGTGTGTGTGTGTGTGTGTGTGTGTGTGTGTGTGTGTGTGTGTGTGTGTGTGTGTGTGTGTGTGTGTGTGTGTGTGTGTGTGTGTGTGAGTGTATGTGCGTTTGTGTACACGATATCTCATCACCCAATTAACGGAATGACTTGAAATTTGGAACTTAAGGTCCTTACGATATAAGTATCCAACGCGAACAATTTCGATCTGATGCAATTCAAAATGGCGGCAGGAATGGCGAAAATGTTGTCAAAAAAAGGGATTTTTGCGATTTTCTCGAAAACGGCTCCAACGATTCCAATCAAATTCATATCTATGATAGTCATTGATAAGCTCCATCAACTGCCACAAATCCCATACCTGTAAAAATTCCAGGAGTTCCACCCCATCCATGCAAAGTTTGATTTTAGATTCGCAATTATTAGGCTTCAGATACAATTTAAACAAAAAAGTTCAAATGGAAAAGATTGAGCATGAAAATCTCTACAATTAATGTTCAGTAATATTTTCACCTAAAATTTAAAATAAGCTCGAAATTCGAGAAAATGTTATTATTTCAATTGCGAACTGTTGGTAACCGTTGGTTCTATTAAATCATTCACTATGAAGAAATAGCAGACCTCGTATGTCTCCAGCGTTATAGTCCTGTCACCAGCTGGCTTGGATCTTTGAATAGTAGACTTGAGTTGGGCGGGAACACTAGCGTCAGGTGATACATTTTCATAACGGCAAGGAAAGTTGTGTGAGTGCGCCACACCAGATTTGTTCACTTGTTATCATACCAGCGTGACTGATTGATCAACATAATAGCTACGGGAAAAAAATAACGGTTTCAAAGTAGATTCTTCATACATCCAATCAGATTATACATCCATGAGAGAAAGCCTTCTTCATTACTATTCCATGTATCAAAAGTGCTAAAGTACCATTCTACACCTATTTCTTGAATGAAAATAATTTTAAACTGTCAATTTATATACTTACTAATTATTGCAATAAAAACTATCATTGCAACAACCATCAATTTCCATTGGAAATGATGAATTCAGAGACTGGATTCTATCATCGTTGTTATCTAGAGACTATCATTATGTTGACTTCTCATGGTTCAGGTTTCAGTAATCAGAAATAACAGATATTGATGTTGGAATCCCTCCTCAATAGTTGAAAACTCAAAACTCTCCTAAATAATATGTCATAGAGTTCCCACCTTACGTTCATCCTGATTCTTATACTACACCCTTTGTGCGCACTAGCCACTTTATATTCATCCACCTCTCAAAAATTGGTTGTAGATGTGAATGTTTCGGGGGAAAACAAAGGTTTCCCGGATAAAAGTCTCAAGTTGCAGGTTGCTGCGGAAAATGCAATCGACTATTGCCATTTCTGGTGAAGGGACTATGGTATAAGATATCTTCTGAATAGGGCCGGGTATGGGGGAAAAGAGCGAGATTGGAAGGACCGGAACTCGAAAAGGGCGTTTTGAGGGCCCCGAGTTTGGGGGGAAGGTTTTGGGGGGTCAGGCCCCGCCACACAACTATAAGGAGAACCAATGAACGGGTCTCGAGAAGCCGGTGGAATACTAACAGGCTACTTTGTCATTCTTAGCTGCTGGCTGGCATTGACACTGTCCTAGCACCCCTCCCCCAAAACCCCTCTTTAACCACCCCCAACCCCCTAAAACCTTCTTAACCCCCCTTCACACCCCCAACATCAACCTCAGCACCTGACTGCAGCAACGCGGCTATTATACTAACCAAATTTATTGGTACTTCACCTCATCCCGGTATCAAATCACTCACTCTTTCTGTTGGATCAGCCACGCATTCCTAAAGCATCAAAGACTCTTGGCACAAGATTTCGTGGTTCCAAGTATCTGTGGTAAGGTTCATGTTTTAGAGTCAGTGGAAATGTTGGGACTACAGAGTTGCCAATGTCATTTCAACACTGCATTCTGTAGTAGATGGATGTGATTCAAGTTATCCTGATAAATCTGTTCTGATACTCTTTTTTGATTCCTGTTAATAATAGTCAATACTATCCCATATATTTCTTATCCGTCAACAAAACATGGTTTACCATTTTTATGATATAATTTTGTGGATCGAAGTATCTTAAATGATGTTGATGCCAGTTTATTTCACCACCGCATTCTGATGTGGATTACTGTGATTAAAATAATAATCTTAGTTCTGACATCCTATTTTATTAAGCGAGCAATTTCTGTATATTTGTATATATATATTGTTATTTATGTTCAACGGATCTCGAAAACGGCTGAAACTATTTTTACGAAATTCGAAACATAGTAGGTTTATGATATTATAAAAATTCGATTGCACAAGGTTTCATCCTTGGGAAAACTCGCTGAACGACATTAAAAGGATGATTCACCCCTGGCTGAAACAGCTGTGGATAGTTGAAAGTGAGTGAGCGAGTGAGTATGTGAAAAATTAGAATATCGCATCCCCGAAATTCATAAGATGACAGTCATATAGCCAGCTGTGAAATATAAACAAGATCATTTTAGAGAATTGTGTTCTGTTTATCAATAAATAAAAATAACTAGCGAAGCTCGGTGCCCCGATATTATCCATTAAAAAAGTGAATTCGAATGGCTTTTGTTGGTAGGGAGTCCCTTGCGGGAAGGTCCCACCACCTGAATATATAATTTGAGCCGTCAATGGGCCTTACAACTGTCATACTTCAGCTGGGACCGACAGTTTATTGTGCCCATCATATATCCATTGATTTTTGTTGATAATAATCAATCCTATTTGGAAAATATTTTATTCGTCAACAAATTATTATTCACCATTTTCAATAGTAATTTCATACCCAGCATCTATTTCGAAAATGGATGTAAAAATCCGAAAGCGCTCCACACGTGAGCACTAGTATTCAATAACTATTATTCGAGAATTAGAAAGTAGTTCAAAGTAATTCGGAATTAGTTCAAAAGGGATAATTTCATAATTGAAATGGAATATTCTGAAAGTTGATTGTATTATTACTTATTCACAGCATACAAACTGTGCAGATATAAGAAAGGATAGAACTATCTGCTTTGTCATATGACAGATGAGGATAGCAAACCAATGTTGATCAAATGCTGACTTCATAACCTGAATCTCACTTAAGGAGGGGGAAACACCATCTTGAATCAAAGTTCAATGTCAGTTTTGATCTTATTATAGACTAGCAGGTAGCCTGTGCTTCGCAAAGGTCTGATTATAAACTTGACAACTGAAAACATGACGTAATGAAATCTTGAAGAATTAAAAATAGGTCTATTAGCATCCCTGATTAATTGAGAATCTATGTGCAAAATTCCAAGTTAATCAGTCCAGTGGACGTCATTCAACATCCAGTTCAGACGTGATGATGCGTCAAACATAATATTCTCATCCTGTATGTATTTAAGCCAGTTTTCTCCTTCATTATAGTATAAAATAATGTTATTTGAACATGTAATGTTCCGTATTTGTACAGAAACAGTGGGATGATGATAATAATAAGCATAAGCATAAAATAAGATCTTTTTTCTCCTTCATTATAGTATAAAATAATGTTATTTGAACATGTAATGTTCCGTATTTGTACAGAAACAGTGGGATGATGATAATAATAAGCATAAGCATAAAATAAGATATTTTTTAGTGAGTTTAGTTTTGTTTTTCTGTTTCTAAATTTCCAAATCAATATTTTCAAGTTTTAAAACTTTACAGTTCACAGTTTGGTGCAATATTTTTATTCTTTACAGCTTTCAATCCAATTAAATTCCAAATTCTTGTTTGTATATTTCTGGACTCAAAATTTGATTCAAAGTGATGCAACATAACCTACGTTTTAGACATTGGCTTACTACTATCAGAATTTGGAAAGGGAACAGTTTTCGGCTAGGCCTGTTGGTACTTTTCTAATCATGTATTTGATTTGTGCATTGTTAAATGAATAAATAAAAGCATAGCATCAGATGTTTAGAAGTGTAATGCACGTGTTCTTGGCGCATAAATCTGTACGCACCTTCACATGAACACAACATGCACTGGAATCTGAATATCGACATGACGGTCCTGGAAAGTGCATAATTTCAACTGAAATGTTGACATTTGGATGTTTCTGTCCCTAGTCAAACGCCATTTGAAATAAGTGATTTCAATTTATGTGAGAACGAATTGGATGCCCGCTCAAAGAATCTGTTCCATAGTCAAGTGCTGCATTGCATTGCCTTATTCTTTGACGGGAGTACATCAGCGAATTGACAAATATTCCCTCAAGAGCGCATTTCCATTAGTTTCGGAATCAATGCTAACTTATTCGACACTTTGAGAGCTACGACAAGAGAGATAGATGTTGGAGTGTGATGTGAGAGCTACGACAAGAGAGATGTTAGAGTGCTCTCCATCAATATCGCTGGAGACGATACGAGTTACCGTATAAAACTAATTTGCACTTGAGCATGCAAATAAGGCAAGTGCTCTTTAAGTAACAGCGTTATCCGAAACGGGGTCAGCTCAGCGCCGCTTTGTGCCAGATCATGTTTTAGAGCCTGGATTAGACGACGGACAAGTGGGACAAGGAACGATGAGAGAGAGAGAGGAGGATAGAGGAAGGAAGGAGAAGGAAGGAGAAGGATGGAGAAGGAAGGAGAAGGAAGGAGAAGGAAGAAGAAGGAAAAGGAAGAATCACGCTGCCAAGGACAAAACATAAGGTAGATGAAGCGAAAAGATGGGAAAACAAAGAAAGAGGACCAGGAGGAGAGATGAAAAGAAGACGGGAGAGAAAAGTGAGAAGAAGAAAAATGAGTGAAAGAGGAGAGAAGATGGGAGGAAAAGAAGGATAGAAAGATAGAAAGATATGTAACACGAGCTACTAGTTCCAATGTTGCACTAGTAACTTACGACTGTAGCAATATTACTCACACTTTCCTACAACGTGAGATCGAAATTATTATCTTTATAGGCTTTGTTGGCTTCAACGTTCAAGAATCACTAGAGAGAAACAAACCTATGCTGCAGTTACTCCTGATAAACAACATCACAATAATACTTCAGTTCATTCTTACTAAATTCCTCCATTGCTACTGTAATTAAACCGATTCTTCCATTTATTTCGCGTACAATCTATGTTACTAGTAGTTCTGTGGATAGTAGACCTCACGCAGTATTCTCATCCACAAGTACCTCATTGAAGCTATGAACCTTATGGAGATACAGCAATAGACTGGCTTCTCCACACATCTGTGTAATCACTTGTCAGCTGATTTATGATGAATGATTCTATAGTCTGATTTTTACTCTAATATTGGATTATGAAGGAGGCTCCTTTTTCTTTTATTATTATCCTTGAAATGCGAAATTTCCAAAAACCTTGTATATACGTCGACGCGCAATTGGAAGAGGAACATACCTGTCAAATTTCATGGAAATCTATTACTGCGTTTCGCCGTAAATGCGCAACATATAAACATTTAAACATTGAACATTAAGAGAAATGCCAAACCGTCGACTTGAATCTTAGACCTCATTTCGCTCGGTCAATGAAACATTCTGTGATATTCCATAATAGCTAGAATACTATATGTCAAATAGGACCTATTAGAATGGACTCATAAAAATGACAGTTGAAAATGGCTCCTGAAGAGTTGAAACAATAGTTGTGTTGTGATAGAATAAAAGGCTACTTCATATATTCAATTATTCTGTAATACATTCCATTAGTGCAAAAAATAAGAGTGATGTTGAGGGTCGTATGCACATGCTTGTCTTGAACTGCATCGAGACCATCAATGAACTCTAGTTTGAACCGTGAATTAAAGGAGTTGTAGAACAAACAAGCAAACAAACAAACAGACGGACAACGATGTTGGCCCTTAGTCAAGAGTAGGAGATCGCTAACGTACGAGATTTGTTATAAACTTGATAATGATCCGAGGATTGAGGACAAATATTATTAGAGATTATTTGATAATGTTGATTATTTTGATGATTATTGATACAATACGAATAATTGATTGATTCACTAAGAAATAGAAAAGAGATCAAATTTCTTTATTTATGTATGTTATAATATTTACTAGCTTATACACTAATTTACATCGAAAGACGATAATGCTAGTTCTTCAACGAATTTCACAAAGTATGAATAATTAATCGAAGAGGATGAATATAGAATGCAATATTAGAATAACGATAATAAATAATAATGTGATGTAACTTCAAAAATCGGCGGTGTTTCAACAAATAATTGTCGATTCTTTTAGAAGGATATAAAATATCCTTCTCATTAACACACGACCGGGTTGTGATGAATTAGAGCTGTTGGGAATTATAACTCGAAGTGATGTTTAAATAAGAAACTCTACTTAATAAGTTAAAAACTAGTTGATTTGAATCTTAGAATTTTTTTTTTTTATTTTGGAATAAAGTTATATTCAAATTCAAATTCAAATTTATTGATTCTCAAAAAAATATACAACACTTTCAAGACAAAATATATATATATATATATATATATATATATATATATATATATATTATATATATATATATATATATAAGAATCTACACCTGCAAAGAAACCCTGTGCGCAGGTGTGAGTTGCAATATAAATGTTTTTCTCAAATGTTCTCAAAAATATTTAACAAAAATGATCCAAAGCAAATCTCTTGGAAAAAATACAGAATGAAAACTAGTACTTAATAATAAAGAGGATACTAAAAATAAAGGAACGGAAGGAGAAAAGACGGAAAAGGCCAAGAAGAAAGAAGAAGACGAAGAAGAAGGAGAATGAAGAAGAAGAGAATGATAAGAGGTAGGTAAGTCAACTGTAACCATGGAGTAGACGAAAATTAGTTTATTTAAAACAATTTTTCCTCGATTTTATTTGCTATTATCCATTTATCTATGTCTGATCTAAGCCTTTGGTTTATGTTTGTTTTTTCAAGAATATTTAAGGGAATGTGGTTTATTAATTTATTGGAAATATAGATTATGGGATGAATGAATGAATGGAATATAGAATGATAGTGAATACAATATTGCATTAATAATTGAAAATAGATAAATGAAACAAATGTTTTAGGGTGGGATTTGATTGAAATTTCAGGAATTCATTGAGTAATATTAACAATATACAATACTAAAAAACAGGAAATCTTGAGATGGGAAGATGAATACCGTATGTATTATGTAGAATGGAGATGAGATGTGGAAAATGGATGAAGAAATGGAAAGGAAGAGAGATTAGAATACTTGTCATGCAGTGCTCTAGGGTTGGACAGACTCAGTCTTTTTATTTATAGGATAAATTTTTTCAAATACAGGATAAAGCCCGCTCGGCTCCCAATGCATCTAATAGAGTTGGGAAGTTTATTCCATTCACGACAAGCACTGACAAGGAACGATTTGGAATAGATAGTAGCATAGAGAGACGATAGCATTGTTTCTCTATGATAGTAGTTCGATGATCAGGTATCCTGAGAGTATTTGCACCAGTTCTAGTATGGGAAGCATCTATCCTCCTACCATCGGAAACAAATTTGAAATAGTTGGGATTGCCTTATTTTAAAGTATCTCTTACAAGTTTCAACAGAAACAAGTCTCAACAGAGAGAGAGATAACATAATAGTAAAAGAGAGTTCTTGAACATTAGTGTGAGTGTGAAGGGGTGATAGTGAGAGTGGAATAATATATTCATGTTCTATTTCCAGTAGCCTACCGGATTTGTACCAAACTTGTGAGGGAAAACCACCTTGACATATGCTGTATGCTTCATGTCACCAAATGTACTATATTGACATAACAAAGCCTAGCTACCCCTGACATACTAGAATGCTACAAATAGCTGCTTTGATTCGAGAGAAAATGAGAGAGGAATAGTTAGAGTGTGTGAGATTGAGAGAGAGAGATTGATTGATTGTCTTTAGGGACGGAGTTGGTACTCCTGGTCCTCTCTGCCACACAACCCTAGAGAGAGATAGATAGAGAGATTTTATTCTACAATTGTTACTAGGCTTGTCTCCTATGGTAACATGGTTACAAAATTACAGTTTTAAAAATCATCTTAGATGATAACACAGCTACATAACATGATTTTATTACATTTTCATCATAAAAAGAGATATAAAAATACATAGATAATAATTCTATATAACTCTAAAATAATTCATAAAAAATGTGAGATATATAATAATACATACAATCAACGGAAATAAGATGCCATTAGGTATTATGATTTACATGTATTAGTAGGTGTCAATCAAACGCTCCAATACTCCAGCAAAACGAGCAAAATAATATTGTTACTGTACAACGATTATTGCGAATTTCCAATAAAAAAATATTCACAACAACTACAAAAAGATTGTGGCGAAAACATATCTAAGTAGTCTCCTTCAACAGAGCAACGAGCCTGGACCTGAACGTACCCAAGGTCGCCGCAAAATTAACATCTTTGGGCAGATCGTTCCAAAGTCTCGAAGCCGTGACCGTAAATGAGTTATTATACATAACTGTGCGGTGACGAGGTATTTAAAGGAAGTATTCATGCTGTCGCGTGTTCCTTAGTGAATATGAGCTATAGTGAGGTCCAAGTTATAATGACAGTATTTCATCAACTTTAGTTTTGCTATCCTTGTCTATCATTCGACAGAGCCTTTTCTAGGTCCACAACGATGACAATTATGTTTTTGACAGTGTAGAAATATAATTAATTAATGCAGAGAATCGGTATCGCTATTATTCTATCTTTATTCACTGCCATTATAACGTGGACCACACTATAGGAGTGTGAATCTTTCCTTCAAATACCGAGGACCTCTTCCCTTGACAATCAGCTGATAAACAACCAGAGACAGAGAACAACAGAGAGAGAGAGAGAGTGAGAAGGAGGAAGAAAGAGAGAGAGGGTGTATGAGTGAGAGTGAAATACATGCTCTATTTCTAGTAGCCTACCGGATTTGTCCCATACTTGGAAGCGAAAACCACCTTGACACATGCTGTATCCATCAAGTCAGCACTCATGTTCTATATTGACTTAACAGCGCCTATCATATCAAGGCATACTAGAACGCTACAAAATGTTGCTTCGATTCCAGAGAAAAAGAGAGGGAACAGAAATAATAGAGAGTGATTTGACACTGGTGCGAGAGAGATAGAGTGAGTGAGAAAGTAAAGCCCGGTCTACACGACAACGATATTAACGCAAACCTGCCAGGTTTGTGCTAAGTTTGCGTCGTGTAGACGGGAGATCGTTGTAAATTCCTGAGGTTTGAAGGTTTGTGCTTTCTTCAATCAATCTCAGCCAGGTTGGCGTCAATTTTTCTAGGAAACGATTATGTCTATCTATCCATCAAAACCTAAATCGCTTCAAAATGAAGATAGAGATTTCGCGATTTCAGATTCGGATTCAGCACCCTCAAATTAAATATGTACGAGGTCAATTCTCAAAAATACTCTGGCTTAAAGCCAGATTTGCGTAAGCCTGGCTTTGAGCCAAGTTTGCGCAAATATCGTTGTCGTGTAGACCCGGCATAAGAGTGAGGTGGAATAATATTCAACCTGTAATAGTTCCAATTCTTGATCTGTCCCACATTTGAAAATGAAAACTGATTTGACACATGTTGTATAATTAATGTCAGCACATGTACTACTGTATATTGACACAACAAAGCCTAGCAAACCCTGGCGTACTAGAATGCTACAAAATGTTGCTTTGATTCCAGAGAGGAAGAGATAACAGAAGTCCGAGAGTGCTTGGGGACACTAATGAGAGAGTGAGAGAGAGAAAACATATTATTCGAAAAAGAGTGCTTGAACACTAGTGAGAAAGAGAGAGTATGAGTAAGAGTGAAATATATTCATGCTGTATTTCCAGTACTAGATCTATCCGAAATTCGAAAGCGTAAACCACCCTGACACATGCTGTATCCTTTATGCCAGCACATGTACTATATTGACACAACAAAGCCCAGTCTTCTCTGTGTTACACTGGAATGCTACAATGCGTTGCTTTGATTCTGTGGTTTCGCGCGCACACTAAACACGATTCTCCACGTCTCGATTCGACCGCGAATCAATTCGTCCGAAATATTCTTTGACAACTCGACGGAAATTCGTGAACGCTCACAATGGAGCTGATTGCGTGGATTCGCCACGTCTGCTCTATCCAATATTGCGGATTTGGAATGTCGGTACAATCCTGTTATCAATAATATCCAAGTTGGTAACTACCGAGATAGATGCACGCATACGGACCGCTAAGCTGGTTTGGGCCAGATCAAATCTAATCCCAGATTAACGCATGCTGAGTAGTGATATCAGCTTATTCTGAATAGTTCAACACTGAGTAGTAACTGATGCATATTGGTTCAATTTCTTCATTGGTTAGAATAGAGAAAAGCTTCTATATACTGTATATAAAAGCGAAATGGCACTCACTCACTGACTGACTTACTCACTCGCAGAACTAGAAATCTACCGGACCAAAAACGTTCAAATTTGGCCCTTTAGAGGCGCACTAAGGACGGATTTAAAAAAATTCCAAAGATACGCCCAAAATACGACCAATGACTTATCCTGAGAGTTACAGTAATGTGTACGTTCTGTGTACAGTAAATTGTTCCAGTTCCAATCGTAAATTGTTCCATCACGTGACTAGTGCAAAATGTTCCCATGGAACGCCATTTCAAAATCGTTGGTTCAAGCTTTTGGCGCGCACATATAAACTTGATTCACACCAAATGTGTCGTTTACTAGCTGCGTGGATGGAGAAAAGCTGTTTTACAAACCTACCGTCTAGAAAAGTGTAAATTTCTTTTATTCCATTACTCTCAAATTTTCTATCGAGAAAAAATCATTCAAGGAATGGTTATCAAGATGGCGAATTATGGCGTCAAGATACTACCCGACTTTCCATTCTGTGGTTCAACTGTGATCAGGTTTTTTACTCAACGTAAAAAAGCCCGATGGAATTGATCAGTGGCTTTGAACTCAACCAATTGTGATTCACTAGGATTCAACATGATGTGAACTGCGATTATAGCGCAATACGCTGGGATGAGAAGAATAGTTCTCTTATCAAGTAACTCCAATTATCTTCTGCTTAGCATTATATTTCCAATTCGATCTTCAATTACCACAACCTAGTACTAGATGACTCAAGCTAGTAATGGTTTGAAGTAATGATGTTTTTGTATAGATTAATGTGATAATCTCCTACTTAAAACCGATAAATCTTCATTTTTGAAATGTGATAGTATGACCTGCCACTGTCATCACTAATTTGCACTCGGTTTTCGCCCTGAAGGGAGTGAGTTGAAGGGTGGGTGGAAACTCGTGGTCGCTGGACTGTTTCATTAAAAAGTTGCATCCCGTTCAGATGAGGGTTCCGCTCCACACCACTCTTATTCCCTCTTCACTTGAGGAAGCATCAATCAATGCCACAATACTTCGCCACCTTCACTCTTACTTAGGCTATCACTTCATCACTTACACACTCACTTCCTCCTCCTCCTTCTCCTCCTCATTCTCCCACTATTCCTCATGTTCCTCCTACTTCTTCTCCTCTTACTATTCCTCCTTCACCACCTCCTCCTCCTCATCCTCATTCTCCTATAATTCCTTATGTTTCTCCTTCCTCTTCTCCTCGTACTATTGCTCCTTCACCTCCTCCTCCTCCTCCCACTATTTCTCATTCTCCTCCTCCTCCACCACCACTCACACCTACTCATTCTACTCACACTACTAATAATTCTCCTCCTCATCTTCTACCTTCTCCTCTTTCATCTCCTTCACCCCTAACTACTACTTCAACTACTCATCATTTTCCTCCTCCTCCTCTTCTACCAACTACTACTCATTCTCCTACTACTACTCCTCCAAAAATCCTACTTCCTTCATCCTCCTACTCCCTAACCCTCTTTCTCCTCATCCTATTCTTCTTCTCCTTTTTACTTTCCTTGCCCTATTACCATAGGTTAGGAAAGTATTGCTTTCCAAAAAAAATTAAGGTACCCTAATTTCAAGTTTTCTATACGTTTCAAGGTCCACTGAGTCCAAAAACATGATTTTTGGGTGTTGGTCTGTGTGCTGTGACATCTTAAAATTATCAAGACCATGAAATAAAATAAATCTAAGTAATAGAGGATATTATTATTGTCAGAGGCTAGGAAGAGTATCAAATGTACTGTTACCTGATAGCAATGAAGATTATACTTATCAACAGCTGTGACTGAGATAAGCGCACCGTTCTATACGGCATATTTTGGAAGAATTATTTATTGAAAATTATAATTTATTGCAGAAAATTTGTAATTTTTCATTGTTTATGGTCAACCATCAAATTTGGAGGTTACAACTTTGTTTATGTTAGTGAACAGCTGTTTTGAATGCAGTCAAGAAATTGGTCAAAATGAATTATTATTTGTACTGCTGAACTTACATTCCAAAACGATGATATAATTACTTCTAAAAACCATTAATTATTGTAATAAGGATAAGAGTTTCAAAATGAAAATATATTTATTATTGTTGAAATAATTTATTAATGGAAATATACAACATGTTAGATATTATAAAAGCGAGCATGGTCATGATACAAGCATTATCATTGATAAGAATTATAATATTCATTTTCTTTTATTTATTAATGTAATAAGAATCTCTTTAATGTTTCCTCTTGTATGAAATATCAATATTGTATAATAATTATTATAGAATCAACCGCATGGACTGATGTAAAAATCTCTGTAGGCCAATCATAGGTCAGTAGAATGACACCAAAAAGGGATGATATTCAAACATGATATTCTATTTTTGTTATCAGCAACTTGAAAAGGCCTTATCATAATTATACAATAACACATTGTATGTTGAATGAGGAGAAATATGAAGAGAATTTAATTACTAATGAAAGGCAGATAATTTAAGTTTATTTATTGTAAAGCAAGAACTATCCTCTTACTCATCTCTGACGTGATGTATACGTCATACTATTATTTCTACCAATTATTATTTCTTACTACATACTATTTCCACCAATAGCAAAATTCTATGCAAATTAAGTAAGACGGAACTGCTCCGCAAGAGTTTTTCGAGAAGAGAGACACTACTTCCCTTTCAACGCCTTCACTGTAAAGACCTTGTTCTAAAAGTTACTATTTTTCTAGTGAGATTCTTATTTGTTGAATTTATGTAATTCAAATGTTAGCCTATATCTGAGGCAATATTATTCGTTATATTTGTAAAATTATTCTATCAATTGATTACTTCCATGAATCTCAATCTTATTATTCATTTTGTATTAGTGAAGGAAATAATTAATTTATAAAGAAAATCTCCCATGTGCTGGAGATTGAAGTTGGGACGAACCATCGAATCGAAATTAATTCAAAGAAACTACCATACCAAGAAGGATCACGTGAGTTCTCTTTTTATTTTTTGGGGCCTCTAACGTTATTTCAATTAATTAAATTTTATTAATTTAAAACCTTTCCAACGAGCTAGCTTTATTTCTTATTTCACTCGAAGCACTGAGGGCGCCCTAATTTTACTTTGACTATTCATCACTCACGTGCTGAATTTTTATAAGTTGCTGGCGGTGATCTGAATTCCTGGTAGTCCTGGATTGTTGGTGGCCGAAGTCGTCTCTTCCAAGGGATTAAAAATATTTGGATGACTTTTGTTTTACTATGGCATCACAAAGTCTTATAGAAAATTGATAATTTGATTAAACTTTAAGTCATTAAAAATGTACAGTAAAAGATATTGTGCTCTATGAATTTTGGTGACATTCCATGGTCGTGGTTAGCAGGCAAGTGGGCAAGTTCCAACGTTAGTAGACAAAAGGTTGATCACTCAGAGGTGTATGATTCAAAGTGGTGGGGGGAACGCCAGCGTGACGTCACGTGTAGTAAAAATGTTCTAGAGTAACCACACTGAGCATACAGTTTATTCACTGTATCTTCAAATATATCGTCGTTTAATCTCCTCAAGATTGACCTAGAACTTTAAAAATTATCCATACTTATAGCGAATGAATCAACGATTCTAATGATGTTGTTAAATATTTCAAGTTCATTCAACTTTTATGAATAAAAAGAAGTTGAGAGTTTTTCATGAATCTAAAAACGTGACACGAAAAAGTTAATAAGCTGGAAAAGCGTTAGTAGACAATGTTATACTATTATAATTTTCAGATTAACCCTTAATAAATCTTGATAAACCAATGCATCGCAATAAACCGATAAACCGATCCCGATAAATCCGATGAATTTCATTCATTGTAAATGCACTGAACACATGCTGGTATCGAGCACATGTTCTACGAGAATCAAAATATCTCATCCCCGAAATTCACAAGCTGATGTATAGCCAAACTACAAAATATAAACACGACCTAGAAGATGAAGAAACCTTAAGGGTTTGAAAGGGAAGGTTAGAAGGTGGGGTTTTTGCTTTTATATGGCAAAATGCTTGTATTATTCAAATGTTTTAATAATTATTGTAACGCAGAAACAGAAAGCTTGCATGTCATAAAAATGTTTGTGTTATATACTTCGACTATACGACACCATATGATTTTCAAGAATGCGATATTCTGCCTACTCTGTACTACAGAGTCACGGCTGCAGTTCCCCCACTCCAATTGCATTTCAACGAAAAGATGAGTGACCAACCTTCTGTCTACTAACTTTGGGCAAGTTCTACTTTCTTTTCACAATTTTCATTTCCAACTTGCAAATTTACATAAAATTTAAATAATTCGTTACTACGCCCTTCAAGGCTCAAATAGTTCGTGCCAATCTATTAAATTATTACTTATGTCATACATCTGATTTTTTATCTGCCTTTGGGCCATATCCAATACATTAACTGAACAGTAAACATTTACAAAATCTTATCATTTTTAGAAATATATATAAATACATTTGAATCATCTCACTATTTCCGCCCATCAATTACTACCATTTGATTGGTTCATGCAAATTTGTTATAGTATACATGCGCCTACGAACCTCCTACTTCCTTAATACATTAATTTATTTTTATTTGGTTTTTAGTACTTTTTTACATGCAATACAATTTTCTAATGTTTATAGGTTGTTTCTCACTTTATAACAATTAGCCATGTGCTTTCTTAGTTCCTCTAGTTGCATACCATTCAGTTACAATAAATTTCTGCCAAGGTCTCTGGCTAGATTTTACATTATGCGACTCAATCGATCATTATGTCGCCGATCAATAGATATTTTACACCTAACCTCAAATTTTCAATACTTAATATAATAAGTGGCAAATTATTTCTATTTCTATTCGGCTGTTCTAAATTTAGCCATGATACCTGATATTATCAATCCTAGCCTAGACCGTCGGAATCTATTAGTGGCGCAATCCCGCAAATTATAATAATAAGAACCAATTTGATTTAAATTGAAAATGATTATTAATTCATTAGCATTTGAATGATTGCAATATCTCAGTAATTTCCATCTGTAGACTGGCTGGCCGCTATGGCTTCGTATAAAATGAGCGCTGCTATCCAGAGATTGTCAGTTTGGTGTAAGGGTAAGCATTCCTGACCGGCAATTGGGAGGTACTGGGTTCAATTACCGGGCTGACAAATAAAGATAGTTTTATTCTGGAGAGCTCCTTGTACAGAAGATAAATTCTGTTATGGGATGCGTCATAGAATGAAAAAATCTTGAAAAAACAAATGAATCGATTCTTGAAATTCTGATTTTTCCCGTTCTTGAAAATTGTACCAGATTGAACGGAACTTGACACATATATGATGTGTGCAGACCTAGGCCCATGCTTCAGTAACAATAATAATAATAATAATAATAATAATAATAATAATAATAATAATGTCTCTGGTCGAGGGTACAACACGACCAGAGAAGTTTATTCAAAATATAGACATGATTACAGAAGCATATAAGGAACAATTATTTACAAAGTATTAATACAATTGGTTGATTATTTGCTGATCTAAAAAAATGTGGCCCCAACTATATATGAATATGTGTCGGGATGCCACTAATTTTGCTATTGTTTAAGATTTTATGCCAAAAGTTAAAAATTCTAATGAAGATACATTTTGTGAGTCATTAGAAGTTCATAACAACCACATTTCTATACACAAATTTGAAAAAGAATATTGATAACCTAAGATGTAGATATTTTATAGGAATTTATCATAAAAAACATTTATAATACTCATGGGGAAAAAATCATTATAATGAAGAAAATGAGAATGAAACAGTATGGAAAATGTTTCATAGAACTAATATTGTCCTCCATGATTGATTCTATTGGACAGGAGCCAGTTTTTTGTTTTCGATTTAAATGAATTGATTGGAACTGTTTCTTTAATAGCTATTGGCAGTTTATTGAAAATTTTTGGTCCTAAATATGTGGCTGACCTCTGAGCAGCTGATGTTGTCATCCCGGGAATTGCCAAGTCCATGTTCCTTTTGCGTGTTCCTTGCGGGTGATTCAAATCGATGAAGAGTTGTGGGTTCTTTCTGGTGAATGTTAGAAGTCTGTGAATGTAAATCTGTCTGATGCTGAGGATGCTGAGCTCCGAGTATAGTAGTACTAAAGGGAAGAGTGGATGTTTGCGTCCTATTATCTTCTGAAATTAACAATCATTTCATTCGGTAGAGCTTGTACACATGAATGAACGAAGAGAGGAATTGAGGAATAGATAAAAGAAACAATGAATCTATGAATGGAGGGATGGATAAATGGATAAAGTTATTCATTGATAAATGTGTAAATCAATCAATGAATTCTTCATCAAATGGAAGCTGTACAACAATTTCCCTCACTGAACAAGTTCTTCGTAAATCAATCAATGAATTCTCGGAATATACATTGAACGGTAGCTGTACAATAATCCCATCCACTGTACTCTTCAACAATATATCATCCCATCCACACTTGACCGCAGAGATCTCGAACAAGAGTGTTCCCGGCAAAGATTCAAAACCACTTGAGTCGAGCAGAAGAAAAACTAGCCGTTCCGGATTTTCATGAAGGCACTGACAGATCTGTGGGACAGTGTTGCAACTGTTATGACGAGAGAGTACATTTGTTACGGGTAAGGGGGGGCAGCGTTCAGAGTGATGCATCAGGGAAAAACTGGGGGCTTTGGGGTGAAAAAGGGTGGGGGAAAGGGACACTTTGTTGGACAAATGAATGGTGCCACCGGCTAAGTGTCCACTCGGTCCTTTTAGTGTGCAACTGTATTTGGAGGTACACAAGTGTCTCACCACACCTTGCCAACACTCCGCTAACAAATTGTCCAGTGTGTGCTCGCCTTGCCTCGCCAAGCTGTCAGTGTGTGCTAGCCTTGTCTGTATATGGCCAGGTGTTCTTCTGCTCATATCTCACCACTTAATTCTCTCGGCTCTTTTCAACACACACTCCACTCTCGCAATATTATTACACGTGTTTGCAACAAATGTAATTTGTTTTCGCTGATGTACTGAGTGAATCTATGGCAAAAAATGGGTTTTCATGTGATAGATTCATAATTGAGTCAAAAGAAGAGTGGGAAATGGGTTGAGAAGTTATATAATATATTTTTCCTACAGATACATTACCGTTCGATATCTATATAAATAAAAATAATAAAAAACATAAAAATACTACAATAAATATTCTCTGTTGTCTATTTTATTTTTCTAAATAATTTTCAGTTTACTTTGAGCATTTTCCTCGGTAATTTGAGCAAAAGTCTAAATTTCTGAATCCTGTTTCAGTTTAGCTGGATGAAACAAACTTAGGTACGATTCTTCCCGCTAGGTCAAGCGCTTGTCGGTTCAGCCATCTTGCAGCCATCCCAATCAGCTATTGGCGTGTATTTTGAATGCGAATTTTTTGTTCTATCTGTATTTTTTCTGATTTTTGAATGAATAAAAATGAGAATTTTGGCTGAGAATTTTCAACTTCAATTGGATTATTAATTTTTAAATAAATTAAGGTTAATAACAGCACCACACACACAAACATTTGATGAATTTCAGCCATCATTTTACCCATAATTATTCACTTTCCATATTCAATGATAACTGTAGGAAAAATTTAATGTGAAATACGTGCGCAAAGCTCCTCTGCTGCACTCAAGAAGCCACTCGCCTACGGCTGAGGCGTAAACGTTTCTTTCGGTGCAGCAAACTGTCACTTTGCGCACTAGTTGCACGTATAACTATTCTCAAATTACACTGCCACTTCGTTGCAATAAAAAAAATTATCTAGTATTCTCATTTCAAATCATCGTAAATATATCAACTTATGAAGAGAACTCATTTAGTGAATTTTGAAGATATTCTCTCTATATTGTGTTATTGTATATTATTGTATTTGTGAAGTGGAACAATAAAGACTCTATTTATTCATTAATTGTTGCAATAGAAGTAATTCCTTCCGTGAATGGATTCGGTAATGTGATGAGTGACTCCAAGGGGAAAATAGATTCTCATGTGAAAGATTCAGAGTGAAGTGGATTGAATTGAGGTCATGAGGTCAAGTTAGTCATGTATGGACTTCTATTTCAAATCCACTACCACAATATTACACATTGTTGCAATATGGGAGTATTTCGTTTCATGAATGAATTTGGTGATGTACTGAGAAAATCTATGAGAAATCGTTCCTATGCCAGAATTTATGTGTACAGACCTTTATTCCAAATTCAGTGACACAATATTGTTTATACATCGACGCGCAGTTGAAAAAGGAATATTCCTGCCAAGTCTCATCGAATTCTATCAACGCGTTTGGCCGTAATCGCGTTACATACAGATAGACAAAAGCAAATCGAGTTGAAACATAGACCTCACTAGGTTCGGTCAATTATAGGAGTAATTCGTTCGATGAATGGATTTGGTGGAGTACTGAGTGAATATATATGGAGGAAAATCGTGTTTCATGAGAGAGATTCAGATCGAAGTGTAGAAATGAATTAAGGGAAATAATATCTATATTGACTTTCATTCCAAATTTACTGCCACAATATCACACATTGTTGCAATATAGGAGTAGTTAGTTTCATGAATATGTTTGGCGATGTACTGAGAGAATCTATGAGGAAATGAGTTTTCATATGTGAGAGATCCAGTGTGAAGTCGTTGTAAAAATGTGGACACGAGTTGAGAAGAATATGTGTGGACTTTTATTTCATATTGTCTCTCAATTATTGTTGAAGGAAGTTCTGAAATCAAATCACTGGTTTTGATACGTTTGTGTTTTGATAGGTGAAGAAGTGTGTGAGTTGATACAAATGCTAGAAAAGGCAGTGGCGAGATAAAAAACGGAGAACAGAGGAGAAGGAGAAGAGACGAAGAAGACGTGGAAGAAGAAGAATGAGAAGAGGGATGGCAAAGAGTACGATAAAAAGACGACAAAGACGGAACTAGAGCTAGAAGAGGAATAGGAGGAAATTGAGGGGAAATATGAAGAAAAGAAAATAAAGAAGAAGAAGATGAATGATTAAGAAGGAGATGAATGAAGAAGAAGAACAACAACAATATGAACAAGAACAAGAAGAAGACGGTGGAGGATGAGGAGCAGGGGGAGAAAAAGGAGGAGAAGAAGAAGAAGAAGAAGAAGAAGAAGAAGAAGAAGAAGAAGAGGAGAAGAAGAAGATGAAAAATGAGAAGGAAAATATGTAGATGAAGGAGGAATAGAGGAAAGAGAAGAAGAAAAAGGAAGAAAAAGAAATGGAAGAAGGAGAAGAAGGAGGTGAAGAGGAAGGAACTGGTAGGCTTACTTTGTAGTCGCGGCGAAGTTATTAATTGTGGGGTTCTGTTAACCGTGGGCCCTCTCACCACTCCACCCTCTCACCACTCTACCCCTCCCACAAAGCGATATAATATGAGAGAGTTGGTAGATATTCAGCCGGTTGTCCAGCCAGAGACGCTAGATTTGAGTTATTAGCCGCTACTGCTGCTGATGAAGATAGCGTCGGCATTTGCATTTCTAGCCGCTGTTTTTGGAGTGAGGGGGTGAATGCAGGGGTTCAGTTGTGGCAGGGCGGTGGAGATTCAGGGGTTCAGTTGGGAGAGTGTAGTTGCTGGGGGGAGGAGGAATGGTTTGGAGAGGGAAAGGGTAGTTTTCAAAATGCAAGTTCCAGAGGTCGTCGGCCAGGTATTTTGATAACATTCGAATTAAAGATATAGCTATTGATATAACTATATATAGCTGCCGCTTTTGATGGTGGGAGGGGTGTTAGGAACGAAAGGGTCAGGTAGAAAGAAACAAGGGGGGAAAGGAGTAATCTAAGGGTGTAAGAGAAGGTGAGAAAAGGATTGAGGGTGGGGAAAATGTGATGGAGGAAGTGATCGAGTGAAGAGAAGTAGTGTGAAAAGAGGTGAGAAAGGAAGTAATGGTAGGGGAAAGGTGATAGAGAAAGAGGAGGAAAGGAGAGAGTTGTGAGAGAAAGGAGTGACGGTTGAGAAGTGGACAAGGGTAGGTACCACAAGTTGAAGGATTGTGAAGAAAGGGTTGAGGGTAGGTAAAAGTTGATAGAGATAGAGAACGAGAGAAGAAAAGTGGTGAGAAAGAGGTGAGAAAGAAAGGGCAACGGTTGAGTAGTGGTGGTAGGGTACCACAGGTTGAATGGCGGTGAAGTATGGTGAAGGAAGGGTTAAGGGTAGGTAGAAGTTGATAGAGAGAGAAAATGAGAGAAGAGAAGTAGTGTAGGAAGAGGTGAGAGAGAAAGGAGTAAAGGTTGAGAAGTGGGTGTAGGGTACCACAAGTTGGAGAGAAATCATAAGCCGTAACTTTGCGTGATTGCCGGGTTTGGTTTCAGCGTTCCTTCACGTTATGCGCTTATTCTTAACACAGAAACGTCGAGACTGAATTATTTTATTTTGTCCTACTCTACATTATTGATTCCCATGTTGAGGAATGACTTTGAAATTTACTCCGCTCTCTCAGAACCGTTATATCACATTCTGAAAATATAGTTGATATACTGTATTATAGTTGGAATATATTTTTAGAATTAAGTTTTTTTGGTCTTTCAAAATTATTCCCAATATGTGAATATATCTTGTTTTAATGATAATAATTAACATTTTCCTGGATTCAAAATAGTGGGTGAACTAAGTTTTCATTTTTACATAACATCTAGACTGTGTATTCCAAATTAGGGTTCAGAGCAGTTTTGGGTGCATGCCCAATTTTTTTGGGTGAAGGCCCAAATTTTTGGTCCTTCAAAATCATTCCTGATCCTTCAATCACACCTGATATGTGAATATTTCTCGTTTCAGTAATGATAATCTACATTTTTCTGGACTCAAAATAGTGTGTGAATTAAGTTTTCATTTTTACATAACCTCTAGACTGTGTATTCCAAATTAGGGTTTAGAGCAGTTTTGGGTGAATGCCTGTTGTTTTTACCTGGATTGTTTCTGTATATGGATAAATAAATATAAATAATGTGAAATTCTTCTTCTATGCTTTGTTTTGAAACATCTAGATTTAAAAATCACTTTGGAAAAAATTTTTGAAAAAATTTTGTGAAGTGAACAACTACAAGACTTAACCTATTTCGGACTATATGTAACCTTATCTAAATTTGGAAGAGGAATAGCACAGGTTACCTTAGTTTCTCTTTCTCAATCATTTCCGATGATGTACTTGTTGTATGAATCAATGAAGAATAAAGAATAATAGTCAAAAAAATCTGGTGTGGTGCACTCACACAGCTTTCCTTGCCGTTATGAAAATTGATCAACTGAAGCTAGTGTTCCCGCGCATCTCAAGTCTACTTTTCTAAGATCTGAGCCAGCTTGTGACAGGACAACGCAGACACACGAAGTCTACTATCTCTCCATAGTGAATGATTCAATAGAATCAACACTTGCCAACAGTTTGTAATTATTGAATAATCTTATTTTCTCGAATTTCGAGCTTATTTTCAATTTTAGGTGAAAATGCTACTGAACATTAATTGTAGAGATTTTTATGATCAATCTTTTCCACTAGGAATGTTTCGTTTAAATTGTATCTGAAGCCTGATAATGACGAATCTAAAATCAAACTTTGCATAGATGGTGCAGTGCTCCTGAAATTTTTACAGATATGAGACTTGTGGCAGTTGATAGAGCTTATCAATGACTTTTCTAGGTATGAATTTGATCAAGATCGTTGAAGCTGTTTTCGAGAAAATCGCAAAAAACTCTGTTTTTGAAAACATTTTCGCCATTTTAGCCGCCATCTTGAATTGCATTTGATCGAAAATGTTCGTGTCGGATCCTTATAGTCTAAGGACCTTAAGTTCAAAATTTCAAGTCCTTCCGTTAAATGGGAGATGAGATATCGTGTACACACACACACACACACACACACACACACACATAATTATATATATATAGACCAATACCCAAAAACCACTTTTTTGGACTCAGGGGACCTTGAAACGTATAGAAATTGGAGTACCTTGATTTTTTCGGAAAGCATTACTTTCCTTACCTATGGTAATAGGGCAAGGAAAGTAATATGATTGAAATGGTATTAATTTTTTTTGGTGAGAGCTTCTTATATTTCTTCGGAAATTAAAAATCAGAGTATCATCACTAAAACCACTTTGCCAATGTGATACACTCACTACTTGAATTATGACATATCAATATCTGAAAAGAACCGGTTTTTTGTCACATTTTTTATTAGACTTGTACACAGGTTAAGAGTTTCGTGTTGGAATCAACACATCTCCAGCTGTAGTATGAACATATCACTTTAAAAATAATTAGAAAATGGAAATTTAGTGAATCACCTACAATTCACTACAAAAGTGAGTTCACTACATCTTTAACTGTAGTGATAAGTTCATACTACAGCTGAAGATGTGTTGATTTTAACACGAAACTGCAGACCTGTGTACAATTGGATGTGACAAGAATGAAACTATGTTTTTCTTCTCTTCTTCTTCTTCCTCTCCTCCTAGAGAATAATAATGCTATTTTCAAGAGAGTGAATCACTTTAGTTTATAAGGCTCGGTTGCACAAAAGCTGGTTAAATTTTGATCGTGATTAATTTCACGAGAACCAATCAGAGAAGACGTTTTGAAAAAGTCGGATTCTCTCATTGGATCTTGTGAAATCAGGATTAATTTTTAACCGGCTTTTGTGTAACCGGCACTAAGTGGTATTAACATATTAATTTAATTAATATTATACTGATATCTTAGATATGAATCTTAATCCATTCTTCACTAATATAATTTGAATGAATTAAGGGTGCTTGAAAGTTTCAAGAAGTGAGGGTACTTTCATTTTCAATTTCCAATTTAAAATAGTATAGTTAAAATACAGTTGGAACTGTATCAATTACTATCCAATGAAACCAAGTATTTTTGAACATCATTGTTCCAGAAATGTAACAGGAAATGCATTATTGAGCATCACAGAACTAAAACTGAAAATGTCGTTACTAAATTTACAACCTATTACCAAGAAAACTCGTCAATATAGTCCACACTGGAACATTCCGTCCATATTGCCTCCTTCCCATTTCGCCTCAGAATCAATATCGTCAAGATTAGAAGCTGCAATGCAAAAAGGCTGGTCGCCTCTGACAACAGTGGCATTGAAAGAGACCTGCTAAGTAAGTTTGCAGCGGCAGCGGAGAGTGGAGAGCTAAATGAAGGCGACCAATGTTTTCTTTCGATTTGGCGCGCCCTGTTTGGAAACAAGTTATTTTCATTCAATTTCATTTCGGTCACCCGTGCACTGGAAAAGTAGTTATGTGTGGCGGGGAGGGGAAGTGGAAGTCTTTTCCATTCTTGTTGAATTCATTCCCGAACCAGTGTGAGAACAATACACTATCGATTCGATTCCGATCATGTGTAGGGAAGTTTAGAACAAGTGATACAGATATCAAGAACGAGTTTAGATAATATACGAGATTAATATTGTGGGCGAGTTCAATACTCTGAGAGATAATATTGGTAAGGGCTACTCTTCATGAGGAAACAATAGAAAATTAAGTACCTTCTATTAAACACATAATGCCACTAAGATATTAAAATAGTTATTTGTGCAACTTGTGCGCAAAGTGACAGTTTGCTGCACCGAAAGAAACGTTTACGCCCGAGCCGTAGGCGAGGGTGGAATGGCTTCTTGAGTGCAGCAGAGGCACTTTGCGCACGTATTTCACATTAAATTTTTCCTACAATTACCATTTAATATGAAAAGTGGGTAATTGTGGGTGAAATGATTGCTGAAATCCATCAAATGTTTGTGTGTGTGATGCTGTTATTAATAACAACCTTAATTCATTTAAAAATTAATAATCCAATTAAGTTGAAAATTCTCAGCCAAAGTTCTCATTTTATTCATTCAAGAATCAAAAAAAATACAGATAGAACAAAAAATGCACATTCAAAATACATGCCAACAGCTGATTGGGAGCAAGATGGCTGAACCGACAAGCGCGTGACCAATCGGGAAGAATCGTACCTAAGTTTGTTTCATCCAGCTAAGAACTACAGAAACATGATTCAGAAATTTAGACTTTTGCTCAAATTACCGAGAAAAATGCTTAAAGTAAACTGAAAAATATTTATAAAAATAACATAGACAACAGAGAATATTTATTGTAGTATTCTTATGTTTTTTCATTTATATTGATATCGAACGGTAATCATTCAACCTCAAAATTCGAATTTTATAATGTATATCTGCTACTTTTCTCATTGCTTGCAGTTGGAAAAAAAATATCAATAGAAAAGAACTATAATTAATTATTAAATGATTAGAATTCGTAAACGATGATTATTTAATTATGATTTAGATGAACATTATTCTTGTTTTGGATTTCTAGATTGGGTTTTTATCATAAATGTAGGGTAGCCATTGAAATGATTCTTATCTTAATCTAACCACAGTCATTGTTACCAACTTAATTTTTGTTTTCGTGCACTAATCCACCATATAACCCATCAATTATTTTGTGTTGCCATGTTGCAAATCTGGAATGCAGAAGAAATTTTTCCCGCACTAGAGCGGAAAAGTGATTCTTTGCGTTCTGTAATCAGTGCAGCGATGGCCACTTTTCAAGGTAACTGTTGTAAAAATAATGTGAATGAAATTTTTCAATACAGGGGTTTTGAATTTCTTTTTTCTGATAGGGTATACAAGATGTCCGAGTTGATAAAAACAATACTAAAATCTTGTAGTACCCTTTTTTTTTAAAAAAACTTTGAAATAGTTCAACGACTGGTGTCGACAATAACATATAGGTCATTTTCAAGTTGAAATCTTGAATTTTTTCAAGATGTACGAAATATAAATATACAAGAACGAGTGGTATTTTAAAAAGTTTGGAACTGTATATATTCATTGAGTAGATTATTCTTCAAATAGAATCTGGATAGGAGAAATTATTTATCAAATAGAATCAACATATTGACGTCTTTCACTGAAGTCATTGAACCAATGGCTCGAACCGTTCAACTTCTTATCAAAAATAGACGTGCATTTAAGTATCTTCCACCTTTTCTGTATATAACAACTCTGTGAAGAAGGTACCTACAAAAGAAATACTTCTCAGAAAGCAATCGTAGAAGGTTTGAAGTACATGATGATTCAAGTGCAAAATGATAAATCTTACGAGGAATATATCACATTGCATTCTTAACAATAATCATGTTGACATAAATCGCATTCATCCATACTATTATATAAACTTCTTTCCATATATTTGAGAATTAGAATCCATTTGAAAGAGTATTTGAACAGAGAAAGAATGTTACAGTTCGAGTACAATGACATATTCCTCGGGGAATCATAGCATGAACTTGAATAGATTTTATTTGATAGTAACAGTAGATTCATAGTATTTTCTAAAAACACTCTTCACTTATATGGGCTACTTTTGTGCAAATTGATAGAAACAATATAAATAACTTGTAGTACCCTTTATTTTCAAGTTGAGAATGACCTAAGTTAGGGTTGAAGCAAGTCGTTGAAATATTTTAAATTTTTTGATAACTAGTAGTTTTGTGAACAGTAGACCTCGCGCTCAATAAGTTACATTGACGTTTTGTTATGTTTTCTCGAAAATTGATAGATTATTTATCAATTAAAATGTCTAAAAAAAATTCTAGATAAACATTGGTCCTATCGTACCGTGACGTGTCGTCCCGGAATGTGAGTGTGAGCGCTGTTATCAGGTCTGGCTGCAACTGTATCTTGATGGAAAGATACATTTTCAAGATGTTCCATGTTTTTGAGCGGGTAGGTAGTATTATAGTCAACTGTCTACTAACGTTGATGGAAAGATACATTTTCAAGATGTTCGATGTTTTTGAACGGGTAGTATTATAGTCAACTGTCTACTAACGTTGATGGAAAGATACATTTTCAAGATTTTCGATGTTTTTGTACGGGTAGTATTATAGTCAACTGTCTACTAACGTTGATGGAAAGATACATTTTCAAGATGTTCGATGTTTTTGAACGGGTAGTATTATAGTCAACTGTCTACTAACGTTGATGGAAAGATACATTTTCAAGATGTTCGATGTTTTTGAACAGGTAGTATTATTGTCAACTGTCTACTCACGTTGATGGAAAGATACATTTTCAAGATGTTCGATGTTTTTGAACGGGTAGTATTATAGTCCACTAGACAGCTGATTATGATGAATAATTCTATAGTCTGATTTTTACTTTAATATTGGCGTATGAAGGAGGCTCCTCTTTCCTTTTATCAAAAACCTTGTATATACGTTGACGCGCAATTTAAATGGAACATGCCTGTCAAATTTCATGAAAATCTATTACCGAGTTTCGCCGTAAATGCGCAACATATAAACATATAAACATATAAACATATAAAATATAAACATATAAACATATAAACATATAAACATATAAACATATAAACATATAAACATATAAACATATAAACATATAAACATATAAACATATAACATATAATCATATAAACATATAAACATATAAACATATAAACATATAAACATATAAAGATATAAACATATAAACATATAAACATATAAACATATAAACATATAAACATTAAACATATAAACATATAAACATATAAACATATAAACATAAAACATATAAACATATAAACATATAAACATATAAACATATAAACATATAAACATATAAACATATAAACATTTAAACATTGAGAGAAATGCCAAACCGTCGACTTGAATCTTAGACCTCAATTCGTTCGGTCAATAATAAGAGAGAGTAGGGTTGTGTTTGTTCGTTTGTTCCTTTGTTCACATCAAAACATGTCAACTTGTGGATTGCATACCGGTAAAACGGGAATGATTCAGATCTCCAAATTTTGCACATAGATTCTAAAAGTATCAATCTCGTGCACCTGGAAGCCCAAATTTCAATTTCCTTCTAGATTTTTCAGAATTAATGTTCAAATTTAATCTATGCTACCATACATGAAGTCCCATAGGCTACATTGTTGAAGCCCAGAATTGTGTTTTTTCATGAGGTTATTATGCTGTTAAAAGACAGACATTTAAAAATGGCCGTGTAGCGTAATGGTAAAACGCTCGCTTATGGAGAGATAGTTCCTCAGTTCGAATCCCGATTTTTCCCAATTTTTTTGTTCGTATTTTTTTCCTCAAAACATATAATTATCAATTATTTTTTGAAAGAATTTGTTTTCATTACAATTGGAACTTGGATTTCATTAAATAATGTAGAATTTTGCCACCAGTACAAATTAAATGGACATAGTCTTCATGCTGTAGGCCTATCATTGAATTTAATAAAAAAAACATGAATAGATCACAATAAAATAAGTAATAATTCATATTCTCCAGTTATAATGTACTATCAGACACAAATTCGCAGTGAAACGAATATTTTAGGTATTTTGTTTGGAATTGGGAAAACAAAACGCTGCCTGATTCAAATTGAGGAGGATCTAATCGATTCTAAAATTTATTGATGTATTGAAAAAATCAATAATTATGATTCTGTGAGGTTTTCAAGTAGGCCTATTATGTCTTCTTCAGTTTTCTATACTATAATAAAGGAAAGAACTGGCTTACACACTTAAGGAATAGGCAATTATGTTTGACGCATCATCACATCTGGAATACTCAACTGATTAATTTGAAATTTTGCTTATAGATTCTTAATTAACCGAGGATGGTTACATTACTATTTTTAGTTCTTCAAGATTTCATTACGTCAAGTCATGCTTCCAGTTTTGTTGTATAGAAGGAGCTGAACATTTCTTTTAAAAGGGATATTAGATGATAGGTATGATTGGGGAAACTTCTCGAATAAAAATAACTGATTTTCTGTCGCATCAAAACCGCACCGATTTCTAAAACCGTTCAAAAGTTATTCTCATTCAAAGATACTGATAAATCATCCGTCTATCCATCATCTTTCTGATAAATCATCCATCTATCCATCATCCATCATCTTGAATCCAGTGGTGGAAAATCGAGTCCAACTGAAGATAGAGAGAGATGGAATCCAGTAGTGGAAGATCGTGTTCAAGGTGGAGATAGAGCGAAATGGGATCCAGTAAAAACTGCAAAAGAGAAGAAAAAGCCAGCAGAAAAACGAAATTTTTTTGAAGAAAGTTATCAATTGAGAAAAGATATTTGCATAAAATGGGAGAGAAATAGTATGTTTTACTTTGAGAAAGAATCGAATATCAAATATGGATATTAATAGAAAGTAATCAGATAGAAAAAGAAAAGGTAGAGAGAGAAAAATAGAGATAGAAAAAAAAATGAACACTTGAACATACTGGATAGCTTCTGAAAAAATCACAGGGAATAAAACAGGTAAAATAATGATAATAATAGGGAAGAAGAGAAGAGAAAGAAGGAATGTGCACAATTAAGAAGAACTTATGAAACTGAACTATAGAATAAGAAAAAGAACATCGTATTTATAATCAAGGAAATAAGAAGAAAAAAAAAAGAAAGAGAAGAAGGAGAAGAAGAAGACAAAGAAGAATAGAAAAGAATAATAACCATCATCGCAACAATCACAACAGTTATAATGAATGTAATAATTACAACAATATTCTAGTAATCATAATAACTTTAATATTGAGAAGAGAAATGAGAAAGACAAAAAAGAAGTGGAGGAGACGATTGAGGAAGTGCTAGATTATTTTAGATGAGATTCAAATAGGATTGAACGGTGAAGTATGACAAATATAATATAGTATTAGAAGTGTAATTAACTATTGGGAGTTTCAATTATTACGATAAAAGTAGTGAATACTGTAGTCTAAAATAGTACTGTAATATTTTAGTGATGAGTGTCTGAGATAACGTTTAATGAAACACAGCCCCTATATAAGCATATGAACAGACTACCTACCCTTCTGTTCTATTAATAATTCTTTACACATGGCCTCTATTGTTCGAGCTGTGACAATAGTAGATGAGATCATTATGTACACCTAATATAAAAGAGATTACAACCTATAACGTATCACCTATATAACGTATGTTAATTATCCAATTTATTTGAAATTCAGCATTTCAAAAATTATGGAACTAATTTTGGTAAGAGATGTAATTAGTAAGAATAGAGATAATAATTTTCTTAGTACCCTCTGGAGTATAGCAGTTTATTCATAAAACGTAGTTTTGAGAATTAATATCAAGATAAATTATTAATGAGTATTAACAAATAATGTGAATTTCATTGATTTGAAATAATTGCCATATATACAATCATGAATAGCAGTGAGAAGATTCATTTATTGAAAAGAGAGCCAGATCATAAAAAATTCCAAGGCATATCTACTGTGAAATTTATTAATACGATTCTCCTTATTATTGTAATGAAGGGCACCTTAGTCATCGAATGCTGAAATGATTCAGTTTACCTTTAGGTATAGGAGGTGAGTCATCCTCTCGACTGTGTGGACCCTCTTGGATTCATCTTCCTGGTCCGGCAACTGCAGAGTCGAACTATGATGGGTCGGTCCTTGGGTTTCACTTGCCCTTGTTGAAGTGGTTGACGCCTTCCTACTCGATGAGAGCGGTTTACATCCGCCAGAGTCACGGGCAAGTTGAGCTTTTTGTTGAAGATATCAAGTGCCAGCAGGTCAGTCTCTTCTTTGTTGCTTTCTGGGATGACGAATATATGGATAGAGTGACGGCGACCATATTGCTCCAGATCGTCGACTTTAAGGTGACAAATCACCTCGAGATGCCGAATTTTTTCATGCAGCCGTTGATTCTCAACTATCAGCGCCTGGACTTCTTCAAGAATGTTCTTCATTGCCATTGTGACTGCATTTTGAACGGACTCTTCGATTTGCAGTCACATTATGCGAAGGGCCTCCTCAGACAATGAGGATTCAGAAATAGCTGGGGAAGGCCCTGGCTTCGGAGCGTTGACCCCATTTTTCGGCGTGCCTCTAGGTCTAACCATGATGTACCGTTAGGTGGATCACAGGCGAACAGGTATACTCAAGAACTAGGAACGTTTTTTGATGATGGATAGAGAGTGAGGTAATTTTTCACTTTTTGTGTAGTTGAGGAGTTGATATTGTGGTAATTATTCATATTGAATGAAAAATGCTAAGAAATTCAATAATTTTTCACTTTTTGTGTAGTTCAGAAGTTGATATTGTAGTAATTACTCATATTGAATGAGAAAGACTGAGAAATTGTCAAAAACCACTGATTTATTGATAATTAGAAGGACCGGTTTCGGTTATTACACCATTGTCAATCTCTGATAAACTAAAACTAAATACAAGAGCAGCAGAATTTATACTAGTAGGCGAGTACTGCTATTGGTCGAGGGATAGCAGTAGTAGCAGAAGTAGGATAGCAGGGCATAGATATATATGCCCTCGACCAATAGCAGTACTCGCCTACTAGTATAAATTCTGCTGCTCTTGTATTTAGTTTATCAGAGATTGACAATGGTGTAATAACCAAAACCGGTCTTTCTAATAATCAATAAATCAGTGGCTTTTTGACAATTTCTTAGTATTTTTTATTTAAAGTGAGGTAATTGAAAAGATAAATTTTACAATGAAATGAAGCTCAAAAAACTGAATAACTCGATGTATAATTTGTGGTGAATTGAACTGTATAACCCTACGAAATATGTATTTGAATGCGGAGTCGAACTGACACACGTTCACTCACTCGACATAGCAGCGTTGAGTGGGAGTTGAAAGAGTGATAGGAGTGAAATGATTGGAGATCTTGATATGTTATCAATGATACTTGATCTGTCATGCTGAGAATATGATGTTGACATTGATTTCAACTATTCTCTTTTCGTGAACCATAAAACATTCTAGAAGAATGTATCTTACGATAGTTTTACATCAGAATGGATATGACAACAGTTCGGCCCGGTTGCACAACAGCCGGTCAAATTTTAATAGTGATTATTTTCACGAGAACCAATCAAAGAACCTTTTTCCAAGAAAAAGCCTTCGCTGATTGGTACTCGAAAGAAATAATCACGATTAAATTTTAACCGGCTGTTGAGCAACCGGGCCTCAGGTACTGTATTTGTACTTGTGATAATATATTTCATTCAAGTACAAATTTGTGGAAATTTACAAAGATGAATCAAATTGATGAATGACAGGATAAGTGGAATACTCAATTTATAACAGGATTTATTATAATATAGTACACAACCTCTGCAAAAAAATCCAACAGAATTTGTAAAGTAGAATTACATCAACAACTGAACAAAAATTGATGAGAACAATATTTCTAACAGTAATACAACATCCTAACAGGATTTAAATTATTATTCATTCATAAAAATGAATATGATAAAAAAATTAAAAAATCAAGAAATTGATGAGTAGAATAGGCCATATTTCAAGAGCATGATGAATATTGTCAGAGCGACTGTATTGACATTTTATATCATCCATACTCTGATCATCCAAATAATCGTCTTTGACAGCATCCAAGTCGAATCCCTCTCCTTCCAATTGCAAATCATTCTCTGTTTTATTGGCATCGTCCTCATAATAATAGTCATCGGGTAGAGTGGTTGTTTCCATGGTGATTGGCCACTCCTCGAAAACCAGCGTCGATCTACTCCAATCGGGAAACGGCCTGGTCGCAAGTGTCATCTCTGCACTAATCGGAGCACCAGACCAGTCCATTCTTTTACCTAGCAAAAATACGTCCTCAGCTTTTTTATAGGCACCTTCGTATTTCAGCAGTTTCTCAAATTCTTCTTTGTAGAGACTGATGTCCAGAAACGCATTCATATTATGATCACTAGTAGGATGAGGTTTTTTTGACAGGTGTGGGAAGTTTTTTTCATAAATTTCTTTTCCATTCTTGTCCTGGCGCCATCCCCTTCCGTTCAAGGGGCAGTCCGGTTTCTCCACTCTGTACATCATACTTACTACAACATTATTGCAAACTATAGGGGCACCCACATCGTGGATACAAGTCAACCTTTTTTTATCAATCAAAACACAGAAATCGAATTTGTCTTGACTGCTGTACTTTGGGGGCATTTTATCAACACAATAATGTCCCCATGTATCCATTTTAACTAACAGTAGCGAAGGTTGGAATCGTGGGAAAATATTCGTATCCACTCCATCATCATAACTTATAATATAACAATCCTCTTCTCTCCTCTCTTCAGCTTTGATTTTTTTGGTACTGAGTGGTGCGTTAGTGATACCATAAGGATACTTCGCTACTTTTATCATGAGAATCCTTCCATTTAGAAAATGATTGCTGGGTCCTCCATTATCCTTGAATTCCTCTATCACAAAAGCGGATTGAGCATCATATTCCAAAATTGTATTGAATATGTGGTTATTAGTTGTATTCAACATGTAGAAGCCAGTTGCAACGCGGGCAGATACAACATTGGAATTACGAATTGCACCACTGGAGTCCATACCAAGGAAGCAATCAGAACTCGTGGCAAACCACTTCCCACTAATATGAATTCCCATACAGGGTCGCCACCATTCTCCTGGGTATCTCACCATTATCACAGCCAACCATTGCAGTTGGAGGCTAGCTTGTAACTGAGGCGTGTATTGTATGTAACTTCCATACATTTCTCAAGTTTATGAATTACAAACTTACAATGATATTCGTTCTATATTGCAGCAATATTTCGCTTCAGAAACACATCTATATTCCAGATACAGTTCGATTTCTCATTAATACTGGAATAACATCAGATTGAATGTTCATCAAATGTGAATGTCACTCCAAAAAACTTTATTTACAAATTGTAGAAACTTCTCAAATAAAAATGTAAAGTTTCAAAAGTCATATAAGTATTAACATTACCTTCTCACTTCATGAAAAATTATGAAGATTAAGGTATAAACTTGAATTTTCACTCACACTTCGAATAGCAAGGAATAATACGTTCTTGAACACGAGTCACAAATAAAATAAAATCTCAGAAATTTTAACTAGGTTTCTTGAATCTATTACGAAATGTTAGAATATTGCGATTGAGAAAGTTATGTTGTTTTCCAGATTGCATCTTGCTTGCCTGACTACATGGGAGAAGAAGAAATTATAATCCCATGAATGACCATGAAACATCTGTTACATCAACATACTTCTTTAGTTCTCTTGCCCCATTACTATTTTACTTTCCTTGCCCTATTACCATAGGTAAAGAAAGTATTGCTTTCCGAAAAAAATTAAGGTCCCCCAATTTGTAAATTTCTATACGTTTCGAGGTCCCCTGAGTCCAAAAAAGTGGTTTTTGGGTATTGGTCTGTATGTGTGTGTGTGTGTGTGGTGTGTGTGTGTGTGTGTGTGTGTGTGTGTGTGTGTGTGTGTGTGTGTGTGTGTGTGTGTGTGTGTGTATGAGTGTATGTGCGTCTGTGTACACGATATCTCATCTCCCAATCAATGGAATGACTTGAAATTTGGAACTTAAGGTCCTTCCCCTATAAGGATCCGACACGAACAATTTCGATCAAATGCAATTCAAGATGGCGGCTAAAATGGCGAAAATGTTTTCAAAAACAGGGTTTTTCGTGATTTTCTCGGAAACGACTCCAACGATTTTGATCAAATTCATACCTAAAATAGTCATCGATAAGCTCTATCAACTGCCACAAGTCTCATATCTGTAAAAATTTCAGGAGCTCCGCCCCATCAATGCAGATAGAATCCCAATTATCAGGCTTCAGATACAATTGAAACAAAAAAAATAAAGTGGAGTAGATTGAGCATGAAAATCTCTACAATTAATGTTCAGTAACATTTTCACCTAAAATTGAAAATAAGCTTTGAATTCGAGAAAATGTGATTATTGTTGATTCTATTAAATCATTCACTATGAAGAGATAGCAGACCTCATGTGTGTCTCCAGCGTTATTACCCTGTCACCAGCTGGCTCAAATCATTGAATAGTAGACTTGAGATGCGCGGGAACACTAGCGTCAGGTGATCAATTTTCATAACGGCAAGGAAAGTTGTGTGAGTGCGCCACACCAGATTTTTTTGATAGGTGAAGAAAGTATAGCTTTCCAAAAAAATCAAGGTATCCTAATTTCTAAATTTTCATACGCTTCAAAAGGACCTTCTATATACTACCGGACCTGAGCCCAGAAAAAAATGGCCGCCGTATGTGGTGGTCTTACAACGTTAGTAGACAGAAGGTTGATCACTCACAGGTGTAAGATTCAAAGTGGTGGGGGAACGCCAGCGTGACGTCACGTGTAGTAAAAATGTGATAGAGTAACCACACTGAGCATACAGTTTATTCACTGTATCTTCAAATTCATCGTCGTTTATTCCCTTTGAGATTGACCAAGAACTTTGAAATTCTCCGTACTTATAGCGAATGAATAATCGATTCTAATGATGTTGTTAAATAGTTTAAGTTCACTTTTTGTGTAGTTGAGAAGTTGATATTGTGGTAATTATTCATATTGAATGAAAAAGACTGAGAAATTGTCAAAAAACCACTGATTTATTGATAATTAGAAAGAGTTTATAGTTTATCAGAGATTGACAATGGTGTAATAACCGAAACCGGTCTTTCTAATTATCAATAAATCAGTGGTTTTTTGACAATTTCTTAGTCTTTTTCATTCAATAGTTCAAGTTCATTCAAATTGTATGAATAACATGAACTTGAAAATTTTCAAGAATCTAAAAGCGTGACATGAAAAAGTTGATACGCTGGAAAAGCGTTAGTAGACAATGTTATACTATTATAATTAGATGAACCCATAAAACAATCTTGATTAACCAATGCCTTGTAATAAACCGTCAAACCGATCCCGATAAATCCGATTCATATAAATGCACTGAACACATGCTGGTATCGAAACATGTTCTACGAGAATCAAAATATCTTATCCCCAAAATTCAAAGTTATTGTATAGCCAAACTACAAAATATACACACGACCTAGAAGATGAAGAAACCTGAAGGGTTTGAAAGGGTAGGTTAGGAGGTGTGGTTTTTGCTTTTAAACGGTAAAATGCTTTTAGTATTTAAATGTTCTGATAATTATTGTAAAGCAGAAACATAAAGCTTGCATGTCAGAACAAGTTGTGTAAATCAATTTGACTATACGTCACCGTATGATTTTCAAGAAAGCGATATTCTGCCTAATTTGTACTACAGCCTACGGCACGGCTGCAGTTCCCCCACTCCAATTGCATGTCAACTTAAATTCAATAGATGAGTGACCAACCTTCTGTCTACTAACTCTGGTGGTCTTATAGGAATTCGCACTAAGAAAAATCACTAATCAGTTGCTGTTAGAGAGCGTGTCAATATGTCGAAATCTCAGTTGGTCTAGTTCCCGTTTGAAATATCAATGCCGGCCACCACTTGGGGAAAAGTGGGGAAAAATTGAGCATAAAAGTCCCTACAATATTTTCAATGTCCGGTAAAATTTTCACCTGAAATTGAAAATAAGCTCAAAATTCGAGAAAGTGTGACTATTCAATTATTGTAGTCCGGGCGCAAATGTCGTGAATAGGGCACTCCGTGGTCATTGAGTAACAAACGTGGGAGATGTCTCAATTCTTCGTTAGGTCTAGCATAATAAGGATATTGATGATGATAAGTCGAAATCGCAGGCAAACAAGTCGGAAACCAGATGGCCGCCAAAATTTTCAGGGATTTGTTACATCGCTTGTATTTCAATAACCGTTCAAGATATTCAACCGTTTTTTTTAGACGAAAATATTTTCAAAATCTTCCTCTACAATTGTCTCCACTTGGACTCGATCTTCCACTACTGGATTCCTTCCTAATTCCAGAATTAGAAGCTTTCAAAGCAATCCAGCATATTCATAGCAATGCCACTGGGGCTGGCAAAATTCCAATCAAATTTATCAAGAAAATGCACTTTGCTGTTCTATCAACTATCACATTAATTTTCAATAGGTCTCTTGAGAACGGATCAATTCCTGAAAGTTGAAAGGCTGCTCTAGTTCGTCCTTTGAATGAAGTTCCATCTCCAAATAGAGATGAAGACCTCAGACCTATCAGTATTTTATCCGCACTATCGAAAGTAATTGAAAGACTTGTACATGCACAAGTTACTGAGTTCCTTGAGCAGAAAAAAAAGCTTCATAACTTTCAATCTGGTTTTCGTAAACCTCATTCAACAGAATCTGCTATTGATATATCTTCATGCGCTGTACGTCAAAAAATGAGTTCTCCAGTGCCCTCCAAAGAAAACCCTGCATGATTTCTGGTGCTTTTTCCATACCGATGAGGTAACAAGCTAGAGCTATGAAATCGATTTTTTATGACTAGCCTACTTCAAGATAGAGACTTGCAAATGGGCTCAATCTCTTCGTTACAACAAGACAAATAAGAATATTGATGATGAAAACAACGAAAATATTCGACATCATTGAAAAATACAAGATGGCGGTCATTATTGACAGAAATTTTTATATCACTTGTTATCCAGCTACGTGTCACTGATGATATTAGGTTAGGATTCCTTCCTCCGTTTTTTTTAGACGAAAATATTTTCAAAATCTTCCTCTACATCTGTCTCCACTTGGACTTGATCTTCCACTACTGGATACCTACTCGCTCTATCACCTCTGGACTAGATCTTCCACTACCAGTTCTTCCTCAATCTTCATCTTATTCACCATTTGGAGTATTCATTAAGGTTTGCACTTTTTCATTAAGGTTGAGTTTTATCAGTCTCATCCCCATTTTCCCCGTCATGTGTCGTTCTGAGGTCGGTTCAAGGCTGGTCTGCTGCTTCCATGATGCCTCTCACTGACACGTCCGCTCGCTCGCCCTCAAGTAGGTATGATTATTTCAATAATAGTGATAATGACGCAGGTTTTTTTCTATCGAATAGGCTCCACTCTTTCAAAAAACTTTCCAAGGCTGCTCACCTTTAAGGGTTACCTACTAGTAGTGCAATAAAAAATAGGCTAATAGTGACAATAAATAATTGATAAAGTTCAATTTTTTAGAATTATATTCGGTTTTTAATCAAATCAATTTCAAAATTTCTAGTTTATTTTTATTCCTGGACTGGAAAGTGGACTCAAATCAATTCAAGTGGATAGCATAACGTATAATTTTTTCTCATTCATAACTCTACCTTCATTGTATTATCACTCATCCCATCATCATCACCTAGGCTTAAAATACTTCTAGAAAGTCGCCTTTGTAAAATAATAAATGAAAAAATTTGATGAATTCACTTATTACTAGCAATGATTTTGATTAGATGGAATTGCATTTACGTATTTATGAATATAACAATATTACATGCTAACTTCACAAAACTCTGCAATGGATTATCATTGAATAGAAATTACTTGATATTGTCCTCTCTTTGGTTAACAGCTGTTGGGCTGGTCGCAGCAACTCTACATTCCTTTCTGTCATCCGCTATCCTTCTGATGTCTCTCTAGTTATTTGATATCGTTGGAACTACTGCAATAAGTGGCTTTGTAGATATAGAATCGTTGAATATCTACCACAGCACCATCATCACAACAATTCAGGAATTTTGTTGATTATTATTAACTGTAAAAGTATGAACTGAAGGAAATGTGATAACTACTTTGCATATGGAATGCTAATTGGTGTTGAATTGGAATTGATGTCATATAGTATATTATTTTATTAATCTATTTCAAGTAAACAATCACAAACAAACATCAGATGAATAATATGGATAGAATAAACAGGATAAACCCAAATCTTCTCCTCTCCCTAATTTTGATTAAATAGTCCAAATGAGGATATGTATTGAAATAATAGTAGGGAATTTTGAACATTTCTATGGACTGTACTTCCAGAGACTGTAGATCAAATTATACTGAACTCTCGATAGTGATATTTCTATAATATTCCATCACCTCATAAAGATCTGTCCCGACTGAAACGATTATGAATCGTAATCTTAACCGAGACGGAGAAAATACTCAATCAATCAATCAAATCAATCAAATTATTTATTGCCAAACAACATTAAAATGTTACAACAACGTCATTAATAACACAGAAAACATCAATTTAAAAAATCTATTACAAAGAAATCTTCAACTTTATATAAACATTCATTGACCAGTACTTTTTTCAAATATTTACAGTAACTACTATTAAAGCTCATTCTTTTGATATTTTCAGGCAAAGCGTTATAAAGTTTTCTTGACATGTATTGCCAGTTTTTTTGAGAACTTGTAAATTGGCAATACTCGACTCTTATATTATTCCTATGTCTAGTGTTATGTTGTTGTATCCTAGAGTTAACATCATATTCACTTTCAGTTTTCTTCACTGAAATCAAGCATGACAATACATACAAAGATGGCAGTGTTAATAGTCCGAGTTCAATAAATGATGATTTGCATGGAGTACGAGGAGCCTTGTACTCCATTAATGTGACTCAATAAAAGATCACTGTGATATTATATTATATTATTCTTTCATGTCTCATCATGTTAATATTCACTTGAAGAAGTACTTGAGAGTACACTTCCCTTCAACACGTTGGCTGCCGTGAGGATCCACGTATGATATTGAGCCAGTCTCCCCTAGTGGGCCGCGAAGATCCACTCTTGATTCCCAAGCAGCATCTTTTCTAAATGCGAATAACAGAAAAACTCCTGCCTACTGGAATTGCTTGAAATCAGCTCTAGGTCTGTAGTAGATACCAAAAATAATCCACTGCCATCTGGTGATCAATTTAAAAAATCTGGTGTGGCACACTCACACAACTTTCCTTGCCGTTAAGAAAATTGATCACCTGACGCTCACTCGCGCATCTCAAGTCTACTATTCAAAGATATGAGACAGCTGGTGATAGGTCAATAACGCTGGAAACACACTGTATCTGCTATCTCTTCGTAGTGATTGATTTAATAGAACCAACAGTTGCCAACAGTTTGCAATTTAATAATTACATTTTCTCGGATTTCATGGTTATTTTCAATTCTAGGTGAAAATTTTACTGGTCATTAATTGCAGAGATTTTCATGCTCAATCGTTTCCACTTGAAATTTTTTGTTTAAATTGTATATGAAGGCTGATAATTGAGAATCCAAAATCAAACTTTGCATAGATGGGGCGAAGTTCCTGAAGTTTTCACAGATATAGGACTTGTTGCAGTTGATAGAGCTTATCAATGACTATTCCAGGTTCAAATTTGATCAAAATCGTTGGAGCCGTTTTCGAGAAAATCCCGAAAAACCTGTTTTTGACAACATTTTCGCCATTTTAGCCATATTAGCCATTTCGCCATTTTAATCTTGGATTGATTAATATTTGGATTGATGGATTTGATCGAAATTGTTCGTGTCGGATCCTTATACTATAAGGACCTTACGTTCCAAATTTCGTTCGAAAAGTCATTCCGTTAACTGGGAGATGAGATATCGTGTACACAGGCTCACATACACTCATAAGGTGCGTACAGACTTTCGCTCTGCTCCGCAACCGAACGTCACTCCAGCAGAGCGATTGATGATCGATCGGTGAGCAAGAGTGGTTCGACCGGGGAACGCGAGAAGATCTAACATCTTCCGTAACGTTCATGATGGGTGCGATGCAGAGCGGGGGCGGAGCGACTGCGGTACGATTGAAGAAGCGAGGGCGGTACGATGGCGGAGCGTGCTCGGTGAGGGTTGGAAGCGCGTATATGTGTACGCAGCTTTACACACCCACACACACCACACACACCACACACACACACACACACACACACCACACCACACACACACCACACACACCACACACACACACACACACACACACCACACACACACACACACACACACACACACACACACCACACACACACAACACACACACACACCACACACACACACACACACACACCCACACCCACACCCACAGACACACACCACACACACACACACACCACACCACACACACACACACACACACACAACACACACACACACACACACACACACACACACACACACACACACACACACACACAACACACACACACACACACACCACACACACACACACACACACACACACACACCACACACACCACACACACACACACACACATACACACAGGACTCACACTTTTTCGGACTCAGGGGACCTTGAAACGTATAGAAATTTAGAAATTGGGTTACCTCAATTTTTTTTGGAAAGCAATACTTTCCTTACCTATGGTAATAGGGCAAGAAAAGTAAAAAGTTTCAGAGACTGTAGATAAATATACTGAATTCTCGATTGCAATATTCATAATAATAAACTAGCCATCAGGCTCGCTTTGCTTGCCATATCTTTCTAGCCAGGGGGGCTACGCCCCCTGGACCCCCAGGTGGATCGTCCAAAAATGAGATAAGCAGGCTCGCTTCGCTCGCCGGCATCTTTAATTTGAGCATGCTTCATTCCATGAGAATTACTGAGAAAGCAGATAAAAGCTGGGAAAACGCTGATTTCGGGCTGATTTCACCTCATCACAAAATTTTTAGACCCTAGCTTAACCTCTTACCAAATTTGAACATTCTCTGTCTATTACTTGATGGAAGAACGGGGAAAATGCAAAACACCGCTAGTTTTGGGCGTATCTTTGGCGTTATTTCAAATTCCTTCTAACACAACATTATTACTGAATTATAACATTCTTCTTCTTCTATTAGTGCGTCTCCTATCGGAGGTTCGCTATCAGCACAGCAATCCGGATCTTATTCACTGCCGCTCAAAACAAGTCTTTGCTGCTGCAGTCAAACAAATCCCTCAAGATCTCAAGCCAGGAAACACGTCGCCTTCCAACCCTCCTTTTTCCGCTGATTTTTCCTTGAACTATATTCTGCAGGGTTGAATATTTGTGGCTTCTCATTAGATGTCCAAGATACAGGAGTTTTCTCTTTTTTATGGTGTGAACAATTTCACATTGTTTCTTCATTTTCCCTAGGAGTTCTATGTTGGTGACTCTATCCATCCACGGTATCCGCCACATCCTGCGGTAGCACCACATCTCAAAGGCTTCTAACTTATCCATATGGCTCTTTTTGAGAGTCCATGATTCCATCCCATACAAGAGAGTGGAAAACACGTAACAGCGTAACATCCTCATTTTCAATTCTATATTTATGTCCCGGCTCGTGAACAATTTTTTCATTTCAACAAATGTCGATCTGGCCATCTCAATCCTTTTTCTTATCTCTCCCGTCGAATCCCCACTTTCCTCTACCCACGTCCCCAGATATCTATACTTATGGACCCTCTCTATGACTGTACCGTCCACCATTAGGTTTGTCTGAATTTGTCTATTTAAGGCTTTCCTGACCACCATTAATTTGGTTTTCTTCAGATTCAATTTCAAACCAAATTCAGCACACCTGTCATGCAATTTTTGGATCAATCTTTGCATATCCTCCATATTGCTTGTCAACAAGACAGTGTCATCAGCATACCTCATATTATTTATGGCTTCTCCATTTATTATTATGCCCGTCAACTCCTCCTCCAAGACTTCATTGAAGATAGCTTCGCTGTAGACATTAAAAAGGAGTGGAGACAAAATACAGCCCTGTCTTACCCCTCGGCGGATTTTGATTTCCCCGGTCAATTGATTCTCTATTCTTGCAGCCGCCTTCTGACCCCAATAAAGATTACTGATTATTTTTATATTGCCCGCATCAATGCCCTTGTTGTCAAGCAACTTGTACATCACTCCATGCCTTACCTTGTCAAATGCCTTTTCAAAATCTATGAAACAGGCATAAACGTCTTGATTCATGTCTAGGCATCTCTGGAAGAGCACATTAACCCCAAATAGAGCCTCTCTTGTTCCAAGCCCTTCTCGAAACCCAAATTGGGTATTGCTTATCCCTTCCTCAAGTTTTCTATATATCCTTTTGTGTATAATTCTTAGAAACAACTTTAGGGTATGACTCATAAGTGCAATAGATCTATAATCAGTGCACTTCCTTGGGTTAGATTTCTTAGGAATGAGTACAAAAGTGGAGATCAACCATTGTGAGGGAATTTCTCCCTTCTCATAAATATAATTAAAGAGGTTCACAAGAATATCAATTACATCTTCATCAAAGAGCTTGATGATCTCTATGGAGATCTGATCTGGACCTGCAACTTTACCTGCTTTCATCACTTTTAGAGCATATTCCACTTCCTATCTCAATATCTTCAAATGTACTTCCTCTCTCTCTACAACTGGTCTTACCGGTCTTCCATCTTGGAAGAGCTCTGAAAGATATGCTTTCCATCTCTTTAATTTTTCCTTCACATCAGTTATAATACTCCCATCCTTATTCTTTATTATATTTGTACTCGCTCTGCTTTTGCGACATCCAGCCAGTTCTTTAACCTTTTTATGCACATGGAAGCTGTCAAAATTCTTCTCCAATACTTCTATTTCTTCACATTGCAATGTCAGATACTCTTCCTTAGCCTCTCTTATCCTCTTTTAAATTCTCTTCTGTAGCTCTCTATATCCTTTCTCCTTTCCTTTGCTCTTCCTTCTTTCTTCCATAAGATCCAGAATTTCAGATGTTATCCATGCTTTCTTCTTCTTTTGGGGTTCCTTATCTACCAGGTGACTCGTCGCTATTTCTCTTAAGGTCACTTGTACCTCATCCCACTTTCCTTCTACATTGTCCACCTGTGATACATTAAACTCTCTCATGGCTTTGTTCACCTCACACTTCACAGTTTCACGGATTTTTGGGTTTTTGAGAAGTCTTGCGTCTATGTAATTTCTTGGTCGTTTTGTAACCTTTTTCATTTTAATATGCAACTTGGCTACTACAGGGTTGTGATCTGAATTGATATCAGCCCCAGGATAGGTTTTTGTTGATGTGACTGCATTCCTATATCTATTATTGATGAGGATATAGTCAATTTTATTTCTAACAATATTTTCTGGATTATCAGCAGGAGATTTCCAGGTGTACAATCTACGATATGGAAGCTTGGAGTAGGTGTTTGCTACCATTAGATCTTTCTCCTGACAAAACTGTTTTAGGCGTTCACCTCTCTCATTTCTCTCACCCAGTCCAAAACCTCCTATATGTGCTTCTACCTTATCTTCGCCTACTTTAGCATTAAAATCCCCTATTACTATAGTTACATCACTTTTCTAAGTGCTTGAAATTATTGTTTCCAGTTCCGCATAGAACTCCTCGACTTCTACTTCCTCTGAGTCTGCAGTTGGTGCATATATTTGTATGATGTTCAGGTGTCCTGTGCATGTTTTTATTTGTAACATCATGACTCTTTCTGAATATGGTGTAAAACTCTGAACTGATGCATTGGTAGCCTTATCTATAATTACTCCCACTCCATACCGATGATTTGGGTCATCTATTCCTGAGTAATAGAAAACTCCATTATTCGTTCTACACTTACCACTGCCTGGCCATCTGACATCGCTTATTCCCAGAATGTTCATGCTGAGTCTTGACATTTCCTTCACCACATTGTCCAACTTTCCCGATGCAAAGAGGCTTCTTGCATCCCACGTTCCGATCTTCACACTCTTCAGCTTTGCTTTCATGTTCTGGTTCGCCACTGCTCCCCCCGGAGATCCGATTGGGGAGCTTTTACCTCCGGAATATTTCGTTTTGAACCCATCCATGATTGCTGTACTGATTGTACAAAGGATACCAATAATGGTCTTCAATGCAGTGGTTTTCCCTTGCCTTCTGCATCCATATGCCATTGACCCTTTGATGGGTTCTTCCGCCTTTAGAGTCGATTTCTCCACCCTAGGGCAAGTGAGTGCCCTGTGGCTCTTCCGCCCTCTCCGCCGTGGGGATTTCTCCTCATCCGCCTTTGAGACCGTTGACCGATTTGTTGGTTTTTGTCAACTCTGGGTATTTTATTTCCCCAGTACCATCCACGCTACGGTGGCGGGCGTACCCCATCGCCAGGGGCAGCTCCCGATAGCAGATCCAACAACAGCCACGGGAATCATTACATTAGTACACCCCATTTGAGCACCTGTAGTAAATTTGAACATTTTCTGTTCATTTGTTCTCGATAAAGCTGAGAAAGCGCAAAAAAACTTTGGAAAAACGCAAATTTTGGGCGTATCTTTGGCGTTATTTCAAATTCCTTCTAACACAACATTATCACACCTAGCTTAGCTTCTGTACTAAATTTGAACAATTTCTGATTATTTGTTCTCGATCAATCTGAGAGAAAGCAAAAAAACGATGGAAAAATGCTGATTTTGGGCGTATCTTTGAAGTTATTGCAAATTCTTTCTAACACAACATTATTACACCCTAGCTCAGCTTCTGTACTGAATTTGAACAATTTTTGTTCATTTGTTCTCGATAAATCTGGGAAGAAGCAAAAAAATGCTGGAAAAACGCAGATTTTGGGCATTTCTTTGGAAGTTTTTCCAAATCCGTTCTTAGTGCGCCTCTTGTCACAAAGTAAAATTGTGACGAGAAATAAATGATAATATTATTGAAAGACGCTCGGCTATCAGCAAGCTAGCTGACCGAAGAGATAAGGAAGGTACCGATGGCGCACCATCTTCCGCGCATCGAGATGATTTCCACCGCCTCTGGCGGCGGCACAACTCCATCCTCTCCACTTTGGAGGAGTATTTAAACGCCGGACGAGCCCCAAACCACAGCATTCCGCTCAGAACCTTCCTGCTCCTTGTACAGCGGCCCGTTGGCTGCCGTACGTCCCAGACCTCCTGTCCTGGTACAGCGGCCCGTTGGCTGCCGTACGTCCCTAACCTTCCATCTCCCAAGGGCAGAGCGGACCGTTGTCTGCCGTCCCTGTCCTCCCATTTCCCCAGGGCACAGCGGACCGTTGTCTGCCGTCCCTGTCCTTCCATTCCCCCAGGGCACAGCGGACCGTTGTCTGCCGTCCCTGTCCTTCCATCTCCCTAGGGCACAGCGGACTGTTGTCTGCCGTCCCTATTCTTCCTTTTCCCCAGGGCACAGCGGACCGTTGTCTGCCGTCCCTGTCCTTTCATTTCCCCAGGGCACAGCGGACCATTGTCTGCCGTCCCTGTCCTTCCATTTCCCCAGGGCACAGTGGACCGTTGTCTGCCGTCCCTATCTCTCCATTTCCCCAGGGCACAGTGGACCGTTGTCTGCCGTCCCTATCTCTCCATTTCCCCAGGGCACAGCGGACCATTGTCTGCCGTCCCTATTCTTCCTTCTCCCCAGGGCACAGCGGACCGTTGTCTGCCATCCCTATTCTTCCTTCTCCCCAGGGCACAGCGGACCGTTGTCTGCCATCCCTATTCTTCCTTCTCCCCAGGGCACAGCGGACCGTTGTTTGCCGTCCCTATTCTTCCTTCTCCCCAGGGCACAGCGGACCGTTGTCTGCCGTTCCTATCTTTCCATCTCCCCAGGGCACAGCAGACCGTTGTCTGCCGTCCCAATCCTGTCTGTCCTTCCTTTTCCTACTTCACTGGAGCGGAACTGAGGCCGTAAGGCCGATACAAAATCACATCAAAGTAGTGTCATCAGAGAAGAGAGCGACCTTCACACCGCCAGAAGCACCAGGAGGTGCTGTTCACGCCAGCTGAGGCACAAAGATAAGGAAGAGGAACTTCGACTTGCCTCCTTTCCCCGCCCACATTACAACTGAGCGAAGTCATCCAGGAGCAACACCTGGGTATCAATCACCCACCTCTGAAGCTACTCAGGGTGTACATGATAGATTGGCGCCCAACGTGGGGCACGAGGCAACAAAGTAAGAATCATGAGTAAACAGGGAGAGTCTGATTCAGATGCTCAATACCAGGAGCTGACAGAGGATCAGTCGGTCGAGGACATTAACCCCGAGGTGATAGCCGACCCCAGAGTTTCCTGGATCTATAGATTGAAAAAGGATGACTCATTCAATCTTCTACAAGATTGGGGCATAGTGTCATCTGGAACACTTGCTGAATTGAGAAAGTTGTAAGTAGAACAACATAAGAAGATGGCAGTACGTTATCCCAGCCCAAGACCTGGCATAATGAGCGGAAGCAGTGGGGAAACTAAATACTTGGTGACAGGTACTCATACTGAGGTTAGAACGAATATTCACACAAACCCCCTCATGGACCCAGGGGCGGTATGTGACAAGGTAAGAAGCTGTACACTGTCATTCGATGGCCAATCAGATGCTCCCAGCTTCTTGGAAAGGCTAGATGAGCTACAACAAGCCTATGGGCTCACTGGCAACCAGCTACTAGTCGCGCTGCCTGAATTACTGGTTGGTGAAGCTACTCTATGGATGCGTAATCGTCGTGACCAGTGGAAATCATGGGACAATTTTGTGACAGATTTCAGATCACGCTACCACCCACTTACCTATGAGGAGGACCTCGAGAATCTAATACAGGCAAGGAAGCAAAGGGAAGGTGAATCATTTGACGAATTTCTCGAAGATGTACTGACACTCATGAGGCGTCGAGGAGGTTTTACAGACGAGAATAAATTACAGAGAGTGTATAAGAATCTCCTGCCACGGTACAAATTGTATATTCGGCAATCAGATGTTCATAGTATCAACGAATTGGAAAAATTCGCGAGGGAGTATGAACAAATAAAAGCAGAGGAGAAACAGAATAGACAGAATTCGAGAGTTCACATGATTGAGGACACGAAAAAGATTACAAGGCTCAAGGTTGAGACAGTTATAACCCCTACTAGTAGCAGACCATCTCTTAGTGAGTCTGAACCCATGTGTGGGCAATACAAGAGACCGGGGCACTGGAGATCACACTGTCCCGATATCCCACCATGTAAAAGGAGCGGAAAGAGAGCACTGGAATGTGTCTGTGATGTGCAGAAGGAGAATAAAACTCCGAACAAGACAGCAGTGATGCGAACGGCACACAGGATTCCTGTGATTGAAGAGTCATCAAGTGACAACAGACTATTCATTACTGTGACAATCGGTGGTAAAAAGTGTCGGGCATTGCTAGATAGTGGCGCTGAAGCTAATTATATGAGTAATGACGTCTATGAAGTTCTCAAAAAAATAGGGATGATAAGGAAGGTACCAACTCATCACCACGCGATATTAGCTGATGAACGATCTACCCCATTAAATGGGAAGCTGACAACTAATGTAACTATAGGACAAATCACAGTTCCACTAGTGGCGTCTATAATGGAAGGACTTGGACAAGAGTTGCTATTAGGAATGGAATTTATGCGTGAAAAAAGAGTGAATATTCACACATTCACGAGAGAGGTAGAGTGGGATCCTCCCCAACTGAATCCTACAAGTCTGCTAATAATGTCGCAATCTCTCTTATTGGGGACCAAGACAACAGCAGTTCCAACAATATCAGCTGTACAATCCGAATCTCAGGACAACAAGGATCGCGACAGAAGGACGTTCAAGCAGGATGGTTTGAACAGAGTCGAACCCAATGCCTTGATTGATAGCAAAGCAGAGTTGTCATATGTTCCAGGGCAAGCATCCTGGGGCAACGTAGTGATTGATCACAGGAATGAGATGACTGACTCTGAACGCCAGGCCACGATTCATGCCCCAGCCACCAACACAAGTGGTGAATCCGAGAGGGATGTGGAAGAGTCAATACCACCCCCTACTGACATGGATGTGGAGGAGTCAATACCCTCCTCGACTGAAATGGATGTGGAAGAGCAAACGCAGTCTTCAACTACCAATGAAGTAGTCCCACCGTCCCAGGAACCCAGACCAGGCCCCTCTCGAAATATGGATCCAGTGATGTGCCACCGCAACACAACATCAGGCAAGCGCAAACGGGCCGGCAAGCCACGCATAAAAGTCCGATTATCGAATGGACGATGTAAATATGTAGGTCTACCTGTGGACCAGGTATAGATGAAGCTCATAGCGAGTGTCATACACCTCTAAAGGTGATGCCTGAGAGGTGTACACCTCTTAAGGTGATGCCTAGATGGCTCACGCCTTTAAAGGTGGTGCACTAGAGGGCTCCGAACCCCCCCCCCCTCCCTAGTAGGAGTGGAGTGTCACAAAGTAAAATTGTGACGAGAAATAAATAATAATATTATTGGAAGACGCTCGGCTATCAGCAAGCTAGCTGACCGCGGGGATAAGGAAGGTACCGATGGCGCACCATCTTCCGCGCATCGAGATGATTTACAGCGCCTCTGGCGGCGGCACAACTCCATCCCCTCCACTTTGGGGGAGTATTTAAACGCCGGACGAGCCCCAAACCACAGCATTCCGCTCACAACCTTCCTGCTCCTTGTACAGCGGCCAGTTGGCTGCCGTACGTCACCGACCTCCTGTCCTGGTACAGCGGCCCGTTGGCTGCCGTACGTCCCTAACCTTCCATCTCCCTAGGGCAGAGCGGACCGTTGTCTGCCGTCCCTGTCCTCCCATTTCCCCAGGGCACAGCGGACCGTTGTCTGCCGTCCCTGTCCTCCCATCTCCCTAGGGCACAACGGACCGTTGTCTGCCGTCCCTAGGAGAAGGAAGAGGAACTTCAACTTGCCTCCTTTCCCCGCCCACATTACGACTGAGCAAAGTCATCCAGGAGCAACACCTGGGTATCAATCACCCACCTCTGAAGCTACTCAGGGTGTACGTGATACTCTAAAGGGCCAACTGAACATACCTATCAAAATTTAACGTTTTTGGTCTGGTAGATTTGTAGTTCTGCAAGTGAGTGAGTCAGTCAGTCAATGAGTGAGTGCCATTTCGCTTTTATCTATATAGATTCCATCACCTCATAGAGATCTGTCCCGAATAACATGATTATGAAGATATGTTAACCGAAGCCGGGAAAATACTCCATTAATGTGACTCAAAAACTCAATAATGGTTGACTGTGTGCTGTAAAAACAGCGCATATAACTGAATGGAATGTGAAAGGGAAAGTTGACGCAGGAATCTTCAGCTCTTCATTCCTTTTTATCGGGTTCTGCTTCCTTTTATGGCCCCTTTTTTATCGCCTCAAAGGGCGGTCTACTCTTCACACTTTCTCGATAAATATTCCCACCTTCTATCTCATTCCTTCTTTTTCTTCTTCTTTTTCTTCTTCTTCTTCTTCTTCTTCTTCCTTCTTCTTCTTCTTCTTCTTCTTTCCTTTCTTCTAAAACAGGAGAGTTGCGAACTCGGTCCAACTATATGCCATTATTATGGCGGGGATTATGCCTTTGATACCTGGCGGGATCAGGTTTATCAAACTCCTCCACGATAAATTCCATCTATCTTTCATCCTTTATCAAAGCTGGGATTACGAGGCTGAATTACAAGGATCGATGGTTGTAATTGAAACGCATCATCAACTCCAAAAACATCAAAGATGCAAGAGAAGGCTTTCTCTAGAATTCTTCTTATTCAGAGCTTTCAAAGAATGCGTGACTCTTACAAGGATGGAACTCCTTCTCCAATCAATAAGAGAGGTTCCATTGGATGAAATGATATATTATATTGTGACATTGAATGATTGAACAGTGGTATCCATCATTTGTAATTTATGATAGGTGACTTTTCCAGTAAAAGTAATTATTTAATCAAAACGTGTTCAAGAATCTGTAAGGAAGGAATTAAAACAAGTAATGACTCATGTGTCCTAGCAATCAGTTCAAACATCTCCACTTACCTCTCGAATGGAACAACTAATTGAGCAAACATGGAGAAATGAATCATTCCAATTACCAAATTAAAAATCTTTGAAAAAAAAGAGGGCGATTTACCAGTTCCCAGACGGGAACACTGTAAAATTGTTCTTGCGTAGCATTTGATGGTGGAGCAAAAGCAGTTGGTTTTTTTTTCAAATATTATCAACTAAATTTTTTTTCGGAATTTGAAAAGAAAACATTATTATTAGGAGTCAGATTTATTTTATTGAAATAGAATTTCTGTGAGGATTAATATGAATTTTCACATATTTTGGTTTTATAAAATTAGTTATGCTGCATATATTTTAATACAGAACATTTAACAAAGGTTATGAATTTTTGAGAATTTAATCAATTTGGAAAATTAGAATAAGCTTGTTCCCAATGATTTTACAAAACTTTAATCAGAATAGTGTTGTACTATTTTATTATTGTGTTTTCAATTCAAACAAGTTATATGACAGTTTAAAAAACAACATGATTCAAGACATGATTAATTTGAAATTTCTAAAAAATAAAACAATATAGAAAAATAAATTGAAATTGGAACGATACCCCTGTACAGTTGAATTGAATTGAATTGAATTGTTTATTGATCAACAAATATAACATAATATATATGGATCGTGTCAAGTTAAAAACTACAAATAAAAAATAAATAGGCTATAATAGGTACAGTCATGCCATGAGAAAATGTCTTAAATTAGTCGCGACAATAAGTTATTCCGTACAAGCAGGCAAAACAAGGTGAGTAGTTCATTCTCATTTTAAAGTTAACATGTGTAAATTTAACATTGCAATATTTGACTATCGAGATATTCCTCTATTGTATAGAATGCGTTACGTCTCAGCAGTTCTTTTACTATTCTCTTGAATTTGCTGCTTGGAAGACTTCTAAATGTTAAGGGAAGTTTATTGAAAAGAATAACCTGCTGGTATTTATGGCTTTTATAAGTCTTGTGCAGCCTTATAGAAGGTTTTATCAAGTCAAATTTATTTCTTGTGTTGTGATCATGATTTTCTTGCTGTTTCATAAAGTTATTTTCATTTTCCTTCATGTAAATTAGATTTACATAAATATACATACTAGCAAAAGTTGGGACGCTAAGTTTCTTGAAAGCATCTCTACATGACTCGTTGAATTTGAGTCCTGCAATGCATCTTATGGCTTTTTTCTGCCATAGAAACACTCTGCTGGCAGAAGAGCAGTTGCCCCATAAACGGAGACCATAATTTAAATGTGAATGGAAGAGACCGTAGTATGCCATCATCAAAACTCCAGGGCTGACTGATAGTTTAAGTTTACGTAGAAGAAAGGTGACTCTTGATAGTTTTTTACAAAGAAACTCGATATGGTCTTCCCAGCATAGCTTACTGTCCAGCATTAAGCCCAGCAATTTGACCGGCTTCGTGTAGTTTTTTAGGCTAGGATCTATTCTGCTCTTCAAGGAGAATAATATCCTCTCAGTTTTGGTCTCATTAAGACGGAGGCTGTTGGCATTGTACCATATTTTTGAGGTTTTTGTTGAAACGTCAATGTCATGAATAAGATTTTCCGCATTCGCACCAGAATTGAGAATTGTAGTGTCGTCGGCATACAATATTGAAAAGCATGGTATATTACAACTGAAATCATTTACGAACACTAGAAATAAAAACGGCCCCAAAACAGACCCTTGAGGGACGCCTGTTTTCACGGCTTTTGGGCTAGATAGTTTATTATTTACTTTTACCACCTGTTGTCTATTGCTCAAGAAGCTTTGAATCAGAGTCAGCTCGCTACCTTCAATACCATAGTATCTCAACTTTTCAAACAATATTGAATGTGACATGGAGTCAAACGCACGACTCAGGTCCAGTAGATCACCAGCAACCATACATTGGCTTTCAAAGCTCTCAAGAATGTAGTTGACAACCTTTTCAATCGCCATAGTTGTTGAATGATTTGGTCTAAATCCAAATTGATTGGGGTTGAGCAAATTATTTTCTACAAAGTACTCATACAGCTGTTTCACTAGACATGCCTCAATGATTTTACCTACGATCGAGACTATTGCTATTGGTCTGTAGCTTTCTGGCAGTTCCTTTTCACCTTTTTCATAGATTGGATTTATTATCGACATTTTCAAGCATTCAGGAAAAGCTCCAAGTATCATAATCAAATTAATTACACATGTCAGTGGACGGAGAATCGAATCGATAATGTTCTTCACCGTATAATTTGAAAGACCAAAGGTATCCTCACTTCTTGAGGAACTGAGATTTCCCACTATGGACTTCACCGTTTCAATGTCAACCTCTTTCCATGCAAATCTTGGTGCAGCCACATTTATTAAATTGATGAGATTACATTTTTCCAGCATATCTTCCATTGTAACTGATGTAGAGATAGACATATCCTGAGCATGAACTCCTGCACTAAGAAAAAAATCATTCAGTCTCTCAGGAGGAATGTTGATTGTAGTTGATGACTTATTCTTGTGTTTAGATTCAATGTTGATGATTTTCCATGCTGTTTTACATTTATTGTTAGATTCTGTCAACAGCTTGTCGTTGAGTGACAACTTTGCCCTAGCAATCGCTTCAGTGTAAAGTTTTTTGAAATCTTTGAATCTCTCTTTGTCTTCATTGGCACCTCGGATTTTCCAAATTTTATACAAGACTAACAGGTGGTTCTTCATGGTCTTGAGTTCAGGAGTGTACCAACTATTAACATGCATGTTTGAGTCCTTGGCTCTATTTTTGTGGGTTTTCATAGGGCAAAACGTCGTCAGGTATTGAGACAGTATATTCATAAATTTTTGTACTACCTCGTTCACGTCCCATACATAGAATATCTGTGACCAGTCCAGACTTGAAAGGAATTGACTTAGGTTGTATAACCTACTAGGAGACACTACTCTTATTAAACAACAGTTGTTTTCGTCATCCTGTCGGTTAGGCCCTTTGAGAAGAAAATTATCTTGACGAATATGAACCAAAACTCCGGCATGATCTGATACAAGGTCTTGCTTATAGATTTCACAATCATATGAATTAGTATCAATGTTAGAAAAAATATTATCTATACAAGCATGACCTCTTGTTGGATGAGAGTGCATGCTATACAAATCAAACGATCTTAGAACATTTATAAATTGCTTTACGTCTGTCTTCTCATAGTCAGATATGTTAATGTTCATGTTGAAATCACCAGCTAAGACAACATACGTATATGGTTTAGAAGTAATATATATTAGTAGCTCCTCCAGCTTGACAAGGAAATCCTTAACATTGGAGTCTGGTGCTCTATACAGACATAGGATAATACAATTCACTGGCAATAATTCAATGGCAGACAATTCAAAGAGGCTGTCTGATGTGAAATCTGATACGTCCATTCTCTTGAATCTCAATGAGTCTCTAATCAAAATAGATGAGCCACCATGCGTTTTTGTATTCCTACAATATGAGTCGGCCAATGTAAAACCAGTGGGCACATAAAATGATACTTCATCTTCATGTAGCCAATGCTCGTTTATGCAGAGGATGTCAATTTGTCTACTTTCAGCTATCAGCTCTATCTGGTTACTTTGTTCCGCATTGAACAGATATTAATAAGAAAAAGATTCATGGTAGAGCTGTTTCTCAATTCTTTATTCTGAACCAGTAAAATCCACTCTGAGTCATTCTTGTCTGTTGTCAACGAAGTGTTATCGTCAAAATCAAGCTCTATGTTCAATTGATTGTCGTTTATTGATAACTGATACTTGCCGCCATCCATAACAAGTGAGGCCTCATCATTTAGAACAGTTTCAGTTGCTTGTCTAAAAGAGGCAGCTTTCAGCGAAGCCTTGTCGTTTATTTCAAGTTTAAAGGTATTGAATCTTCCACTTCATTGATTGCCTGCATGGATGCTCCACTTATAAAATCAGATATGTAGCGCTTTCCCAGCGAGTTGAGGTGTAGCCCGTGTCGTGTATGGAAACGCCGACCTATGTTACTAATATCTAAAAGCCTAACATTTTTGAATTGTCGACAAATTCTAGCTATCTCTAAGTTTGTTCTCTCTATTTGATGATGAATGTTAGAAGAAATTGGAAGATCATATCTACGAGGCACATTCATGAGTATGATATTCACATGCGACAGGTCATATAAACATTTTTTTAAAGAACTTGGAAATTTTTTTGCACCAAATTTTTCCATATCATTTCCTCCTCCCATCAGGACGACCAAGTCGCGATCTGACATATTTTTGCTCTCATGCTCACAGCTTGAAGCAACATCTTCGAATTTAGCACCTGGTTTTATCATTCCTGCTCTCTGTCTCAGTCTGGACGCCAGTCTCCGCGGTAGATTTATCGGCAAGATTCAATAACTTAATATCGTTCTCGATTGACCTATTAACTGCCGCCTCCCATTCTGTTCTTAGCTTCTTAAGTTCGTCTCTAAGAGCGGCGTTTTCACATTCCTGGTTACCATCGTCTGTATGTACGACCAGTGAAGAAGACAACTCGTTGACATTGGATTTCTCCTGTTCAAGAACTTGCACCGGTGTGGAACAAAACCCTGTATTATTTCCTCCAGGCTCATATATTGAGCTTTCTGTTAATGATGGCGTAGGTGATTGATTGATCGTTTCTTTTAAACAAGAGCTTTGCTCATCATTCTCATCCTCCACATTAAAGGATGTCTGATGAGTAACTGAGGGATGATTATGTTTCGCTAATACTTTGCTAGTGATTTTATCGATGCTAGCATCAGTTTTTAGGGAAGCATTACAATTTTTGAACAAACATCTCCATGAGACCTGCAGCCCTGTGGCCATTTCCCTACCTTTTCTATAAGAGAAACCATCGTAAAGAAGTTTTGGATTACCCTTAGAGGTTTGCGTTATTTTCAAGCTGGACATCCTAGAATTCACCAATTTACAATTTTAAGTTTATGGAAACAAAAGATCTTATTCAAAATAAAAGAACGCCATTGTAATACATAAGATATGACAAATGTTAAGAATCACAAATACAGCTCAAAAGAAAGAAAGAGATCTGTCCGGAAAAAAAGATAAAAGCTGAAAAAAACCAACATGTGTGATGTTATGAGATTTAGGATAGATGAAAGACAATTAAAAGTAATCGTTTAAAGTTCAATATAGTTCAGATTCAGGTAACAAGTGCGAAGAATCCAAGTCTGTATTTAGAGCGATAAGCGTAGCACATGGAATCAACAGGTAGATAAGTAGTTGTCTAACTGGTAGTCTATCCCACAATCACTGCTCATAGAAATCTCTGGCTGGTAATCACATCGGTTGTAGATGAAATACAAGTGCATTGATTTTGTTATTAATTAATTCGCCAAATGAGAATAATATTTGTATTATGAATGTTCAGAAGTTATTATTGTAATTCAAGTTTACAAAAGAGTAAGATTTACTCCAATAAATATAGAAGAAAATTGGATTTTTATATTTTTGGAGAGGACGCAGCGATTAGAGGAGAACGGGGAGGAGGGGAAACGAGGATCGCCGAGAGAGCGAGCACGGCGAGGTGAAAGGAAGCTCCTGATAAGAGGTTTAAAAGGTATATCCTACTGGGTGTGGAGATAATAAATTGATATAAGATCGGGAGACGAATGAATTGAGAAGAAATGAAATCGTAGTTATTTATCACTCTAACTGATTATAATTGTTTATGAGTTCGGCTGACTATATCAGTGGAGTTTACAGATGTTGAAAGTTCAGAGCTGTTATCAGTAGAAACAGAAACAGCAGGCTCTTTTCCCGCGCAGAGGATTGTTGAAAATAGAATTCTTGTTATTGGATAGTATGAATTGAGGTTATGATTAGCAAAATTAATTAGCGAATTACTTTAAGATTCAAGAGTGAGCAG